>NC_052141.2:12581446-12727093 GCF_016086655.4 Lepeophtheirus salmonis
CCAAGAACAAAATTAGCAACTGAAATTTTACAATTTCGCCGAAATCTTTAATTACATCATCTATCCCACCGGGCTTGACATCCTCATGGGGAGAGTCAATAGTCGTTTTCTTTTCAAATTCAGCCAAGTTTTCCCGACTCGTCTTTACGTTGAGCTCTTAACCCTCTCACAGGAGGTATCCTCTACATGAGAAGAGCATGCTAATATCCAAAAAAAAAATTTCAGTACTATAACCACCCTATGGTGAGAGCCAGGACAAGATATAAATTCCTTGAATAAAGGAGTGTGTCTCTCTTCAGAGTTCCAAATTAAGTCTTCAACTTCTGGAACAGTCAGCCCTTTAGGAATGTGATCTCCATTAATGCATGTAACATCAATAATTATCTTCCTTCTTATTGCATTTGAAGCAAAATCTCTTTAGCAATGCATTTAAATAGCTATGTTCCCCACTAGATGATTTGCTCATTATTAAAACGTAAATTTCTCGGAACTTTTTCTTATATGAAGTGGCAAACAAGTATATGCAACCTCTTCCCACCTGATCGATGCCAATAGAATTTAATGATTTAAAGATGATCTACGAATATTTACAAGAATCAATTTTTCTCACAACTATTCTATACTGTACGATATGTGTCTACTAAATAGAGTCTCACTTATACACAAATTCAATGCAAACCTTCATTATATTTTTGAAGAATAAAAAAACAGAGCACCAAATAATATGACTAGTCACTCTTCTTCCCTTTCTTCTCCATTATTAAATCAATTTAAATAAAAGATAGGGGCTATTTTTACAAAAGATTGCTTTTGAGCAAATTAAACCAAATGGAATGAGGTCTTGATGTTTTAGAATGTATAATACCTAGTATTATGCATTCAAGACCAACACCTCATAATAGTGCACTCTCAGTCCTTATTTATTTGTTCCAGTCAAGTTTTAGGCTCAGTCATTAGGACTGCCAGTCATTTGGACCAACTCTCAGGACTGTAGTTAGAAATTATACCATTTTAGCTATTTTAGTTACCATTAAGGACCACTAAGGACCAGTACATGGGCTGACAAATAAAAATAATGACTGGAATAAATGGACTGTTGACTTTTTATGTTTTATAGACCATTATTCCATCACTAAGTTAATATGCAATAAAAACAAAATTGCTCAAATTGCAATGAAAAAATATCATCACAGTCGTTCTTGTGAATATTTTCAACAATTCTAATTAAATCCATGTGAAGGTTGATGTAATACAAATACATTCCTATAAACACATATATTTTTTGAATCATGACCTTAATTAAGGACGTAGTATTCAGAGCAAAGGACAAAAATAAATTAAAATGGAATATTATTTAAATGAATTATTAAGTAGCAGTTAAATTTATTCCTAGGTCACTGGAACACAATCTCGCATATAATATTCGGTTATTACTATGGTTATACAGAATTTAAATTTGGCACCAATCAAAATAAGATAAGATTATATGTTGATAAAATATCAATCCTTTTGATACAGTTTGATCTATTATTTCGACGAAATAAAATTGGAACAACAGTTGTCCGTGGTAATCATGAAAAAATTTCTAAGCTCTATAATTTGGCGTCTTTGGTCATTTTTTTTGCAGGGGGCTTCACCCTTCCTTAAAGTTTCTGAAGCCTCCTTCCCCCAAATATTTATCATATTTTATGTATATATTTATAAGTCTGTTTTTGTTTTCCAAAATGGTAAAACAGATCAGTCTGAAATTTAGGAAGTAGATATGAAATCACCAAGCATGTTCTTATTATGGTTTTTGGGCCTCCAAGCCCATTAAAAGACGGTGTTCCCCCTATTCTTCTCTTTTTCTCTATCCCTCTGTTTTGTCCCTCTATATCCCACTATAAACCTACGCTTAATTAAAAGCCTTAGAAAATAAAATATATTCAATTTGCCTACCGTTCGTTCCCTCAACTTTCATATTTTTGTCAAAAATCATTTGTTTTATTCTCTCTTCTCTAAACTTCATAATCTCCTTCAAGAAATGGCACAAACCAAGATCAATTTTTAGAATTTTAGGTCTTTGTTTTTTTTTTGTTTTATAGGAAGTAGTCGTTTGTTCGTCAAAAAATTCGTTTTTAGAAAAATGTTATTTTAAGTCTCCCATGGCTTTGAAGGCCAAAAGTTGTTACCAGAACCATATTTTGAGGCTTAAGAACCTACATGAAAAATTATAAAATAATCCATGGATTGATTTAGCCGTGATTCCCGGACACACATACATTCGGACTTTAAAAATATGTAAAATAATAATAATTAATAACAGTTGTGAAACAATAACAATTGTTTATACTTCATATCTTTCAATTAGTATTATAATACGGGAATATTCAAATAAGGAGCTCCTGAAGAAATGATGTTTGTCATCGTTTTTGGAAATAATCCTTATAACTATCCATTTCAGTTCAAAGGATCACTAACCAGAGGTTTGGAACCTTGTATGATATGGCTCTTTCAAAATACGTGTAGGGATCGGAAAATTCATTATATAACTCTTTCTTAGTCAACCAAGATATTACAGGGTGGACAAGGTAAATACGGAAGGACTTTTCTGAGACTGGCAGAGGCTCTTCAATAAAAATTTCAAAAGCTCCAACTAGCCTCAACTGTTTATTTTATTATTTTGTCTTTAGTAAATTGTCGTCGAAGCATGGAGCAAGTCTTGAGAATTTCCATCATAAAAGCTCGTTGCACGGGACACTTTGCAGAGAAGATAATTTCCTTCTTCAGATATCCAAAAATCCACAGTTTAGGCCGTGATTAAGGACTTTAATAAAGACTGAAGGACGGAAATAGCAGCTCAGTCAACAAAATCTGATAAAATCAGTACTTCAAGACCCATTGCTGCCCTATATATGTCCCAAAATTTCTAAAAATGCTTCTTATTTCTTTGAGTCTTCATTTGATCATAAATACTTTTAGTAGGCTCTTGAAACATTAAATCACATAATATGCTATGTATTCTATATAGTATAAGCCTTTTTGTATATATTTTTGTTTGGTTATTTAAAAATTTTTAATCAAAGTTTTGTGGATTTAATTAATTGTTTGACGTTAAAGTCATTCCATTATTTTCCTTCTTAATTTATTGGTCTAAGATGTAAAACAGTAATTATTCTAATATAATTAAAGAAGAGATCTTTTACCGAAAAAAAAACAAAGTATACAATTATAACAAGAAAAAAAAACTGGTTGATGAATGTACTCTGTTTTCTTTTTTTTTTCTCATTATTTAATAGATCGTGGGGCTGTTAATATCTTCCTCTGAAGGACAAATCCACTCGAAGATTACAGGTGCATGAAAAGATAATGGATTTATCTTTCCATAGTTTTCTGCCATTAAGTTAATTATATTTCATGTTATATATATATATATATTTAAGTATTTTAAAATGTTGTTTGATGTAAGGGCGGTAGCCTTCCTATTGGCTTTCAAACTTTTATTGAACGGAGTATTGCTTTGATAATAGGGTTTGACAATAGAGGGCTACGGTAGCTGATTTGCTAATTTTATATTTGTCTCTTTCTTTCTTTTAATAACAATGACCCCATAAATGATGTACAATTAATATTAAAATTAATCTCTTCAATCAATATTATAAATCTACACAACCTCAAAGCTATTAACTGTAGTAACGTACAATTGACAAATTAGTACTAATATTATATCATTCTAATGTATTTTTTATTAGTTTCATTATAATTTAAAGGTAATTTATTCTATGCAATCATTGATATAGTGCTTAATAAATTTCCTCTATTAATCTGTTTACCATTGAATTGATTTTCAATAAATGACGCTTAAAAAAAAAAAACTAATCGGTCCTTAGGATTGTTGAATGTTAAAAAAGATCAGACCGATAAAAAAAAAAGACTAAACGAAAAAAAAAAATTGATTAGTAAATTAGTCCCATGTCCAACACAATTAACAAGTAATAACTAGTGAAGGATCGGTTTAAAAGACTAGAGGCCTATCAGTCTGGTCCTAATACAATTTATCAGTCTTAGTACAGATCCTTACTTGTATTATATGCTAACTACAATGTAAGAAATGACATAGTTACTAACTACGTCATTTCACCTTTTGAAATTTTATGATGACATCTTTCAAAGAGTCCAAATACCTTAAGTTTAAAGTAGGATGTCAGACACGCAGAAGGGGGTTATATCCCCCTAAAAAAATAGGAAGATTCAAGTCCAAAATTGATTTATATATTATATTATTTTAAATCTACATCCTTGTAATAAAAAAGTAAGGTTATCATCTACTGCCGTAGATCATTTTCCCTAAAGAGACTCTTAGGAAAGACTTACATATCAATAGAAAAAAAATTATCTATTTGCACTATGAACACCTTTTCATGCATGTTATTGTTAGGGATGCCATAAAATAAAAGTTGATGAAAAGGTCCCAGATTTATCATATGTGGAGAAAACAGCCGCTGAGTATTTGCAGGATAGGATATATCAAAGGTTCCACCACTAATTAATTGTAGAAGTATTAAGTGTATAATTGGCCCCTAATATCCTCTTTGTTCAGACTTATGATATTACTACTAGCATGTTGTATAACATCAATGGTTGGCAAGGAAGGATCCAGAGAGAGGTTCCAGGAACACTTTACTCTCCATGTAATGCTCACAAAATGATTTTGGTAATTGCAAATGCCAGCAAGGTGCAGCAAATTTGGGATTGCATCCCGATGATTAATGAAACAGCTCTTTGCTTTCATTATTCTCCCAAGTGGCAGTTATAGGTATATAGAAAAGTTATTGAGCTGCAGTCCTAAAATAAGAATATTGTTAATAAATTATTTGTACTCTGGCGAAAAAGAGGGTGAGAGAGATTTGATAGGATTGAAAATTTCCTTGATCTGTCAGAAAGTCTTGTCACTACGTGTGAAACTATGGTCATGTCTCATTTATACTCGGAAGATAAAAAGTTCAAGTATCAGTAGTCCTATAAACGGATAAGAGAGTTTCCTAACTCTCATACCCGTCTCAGGGAATAATTGCTTCCATCAGAACCTTTGAATAAGGTGCATCCCTTATATTTCAGAGAAAGAGCCGCTAAAGGGTATCACAGCTAAACTGCAAAGAGAAATATGTATATATTTTCTGGCTTGTTAAAAATCGATAATGTGGGTTGAATGCCGCCCTGAGAAAGATGAGAAGTGAGATAGACGAAATATTTGATTCGTGGTATCCAAACATTCAATTCAGTTCAGTGGGAGACTTGGAGGAGAAGAATGTAAGCCAAGAAGGACTTCACTACAGAAATATATAAATACAGAAGCACTGATACAGAAATAATGTTCAAAATAATATGTCAAAAGGACCATTTTCATTAAATTTTCGAATTATGTCACTTCAGAAACGAGTACGAAGTTCTCCAAGACATCAAATGATGTCAAATTGAGTCTTTTCGAATGGTTGCTCGACCTTATCCCCAAAAGAACCTACAGCGTCCAGATCTCATACAAAAGTTACGTATCTACATAAAAGACTTGCCAAGATTCGAAAGTTCAGATGTGAAAAATAAGGTGGGGAAATTCAATTGATCAGTCAATTCATCTCTTATCTCCTCTGAACAAGTGTGATAGGGATACCTTTTAGAATATTTGTACTCGACTGAGAATTACCTGCATCCTATCAGTTACAACCTATGATTCAGAAAAAGAAGCTTTTCTAGTCTTAGTATAGGCATGACTGTGCAGTTCAGTAGGACTAAAAAAACTGAATAATTTGTTCCGAGGACCGTTGATTAGTAAAAAAAGATATTACTGACAAAAAAAGACAGAAAGGGAAGGGGAAGGACTAACTAAGAAATCAGTTCTAGAGGAACGATACAACACGAGTTAGGAGTAAGCCACGTAATTTTTCACCATTACACTATCCTCTCCCCCCCCAAATAATTTAAAATATTGAAAAATGTTTCCCATAAGCCCTATGAGAGCATTACATACTCTATTTTGGCACGTAATTCATGCCTACGTGGTTATCGATCTTCTATATTAACTACACTTTATAAAATAATGTAATTATTTACTAAGTCCTTCCAGGAGTTCACCCTAACCTTCTTTCAAAGAGACAAGACACTTGAAGTTCAAATTTATTGTCCTTAATCCTAGCTAGGAGTAAAGAAAATAAAAAGATAGCTAAAAGTGAAGGACCGACCAATCGGTTTTTAGGACTGGTAAATGTTAAAAAAGGTTAGACCAATATACATGAAGTGATACTAATCCGGAATATTTAGAGCATTTAAAAAAAAGAAACAGAAAATATAACCTCCAGAATTTGAAGAGATAAGCTTATCTGTCATGACGTAGATCAGCTACAAACAGCTGGGACGAGAATGGACAAGGAGGACATAGGCAAGAGTTATTCCAATGTTGATCCCCAACAAGGACACACATTTGAAATTGTGCAAAAAATTATCAAGGGTACTTTACATCTTTAATGAAATTTCCTATATACTATACATCAATGACATAAATCCATTATGTCTGTATTTATCTGTATATATGTGTATAATTGAGAGGGTTGCTATTACGTAAAGTTGACCAAATTTAAAATTATCATGGATCACGTGATGCGTTTAGCTGTTGGTATTGACTTCCTTTTTTTGCTGTGCCATAAAACCCCGTTACCCTCTATCCAGTCAAAGTGCCATTGTACTGGAAGTACTTCAGAATGAATTCAATTAAAGAAAAAAAAATCTTTATAAAATTAAGGCATAAGATTTTTTTTTTTTTTAATTTGTGAATAATTTTTTTTGACTTTACTATGTAGATGGTCTTCTAAGTTAAAACTCATGGAGTAACTACTTACAGCATACAAATATGAATAAATAATAATGGATTTTCTATTTATTCAGCTATTTATAGAATTAATTTTTTTCAAGGAAAGAAACAAATGGGCATAAAATACATACATAGTTTTTAAATCTTGGAATACTCAGTAAAATTCATTCATACAACCAGACTTTTGAAAGGTTTTATTCAATTTCGATCTTGTATGACTTCTAACAATTAAATTTTTTAAATCATTTCTTTTTTGATTTCGTCCATGCCTAATTTTAAAAGATTAAATTGAATTGTTGAAAAATATTGAAATAAGAAAATAAATTTTACATTTATAAGAACATCTATCTATTGATTTATTAATACACTAAAATATACTGAAAAGTCGTCCTTGACGTATCAACACACAGGTGTAAACAGATAAAGAGTTCTAATTACCACCTCATAAACGCAAATGTATTAATGATAAAGAAGGATGTTGTCTTTTGTCTGAGTTAGCATATTCCAGACTAAACAATTCTGATCAAAATATGATTGGTAAGAATCTATTTGCTCAAAATGGTAAAATATTGTACTTTATTAGGTTTACATGGGCAAAATCTGGTTATTACATCAGTAGAGTTACTCACCAAAATGTCAGCCATTTTGGACATGCAAATGTTATGTAACAGTCGTTTGAGTTATGAAGTTATGCTGAACAGCTGAAAGAACGTAGTGACAAGTGGCGTCACTAGGCCTTTTTTGGTGGGGCTCCTTATATCATTTGTACGAGGGTCTCTGAAAAGTATCCGACCTCAAAGTAAAGATGGCAGGACTCTTAAATAAAAGCTAGTCACATCTATCTAGTTACTCACCAAAGCTTCAACCATTGTTTGAATGAGTTAATGTGAGTTTTTTTATCAAAATGGACAAAATCCGGTAGTGAGCTGTCAATTTATACTGTTTTAATTGTTGAGATGAAAAACTTCAGGAATCGATTGTGCTGTTTGGACTTTTGCAGAGAAAAAAAGGACCTTCATCTGAAACCAAAGCAATTGACTTTGCTCTGCTAAACTCAAAAGCTCTTATTTCGAGTAGGCTGTGACATCATTTGAACTGATTGTTGAGGAATAAGTGAGGGGTATAATTTTGGCTGCATCTGAAAATCCCAAACATAGGAACGGATACATGGACCGCAGCAACAGAAATCATCAAGTTTAGTCCGTCTCCAACAAGGGAAGAGTTTTTAACAGAATAATCAAGAATTTTAGGAAAACCTAGTCATAGTATTGAAAGTATTACATTTAATTTGCAGATTATATTTCATTTGATGAATCTGTTCTGCATGTATAATTATAGTAGATGTGGTTCAACTCGGGGCACTAAATTTAAACTATAATGTTTTTATGTATCTTTAAGTAATTGCCCTGGACTTTATTATAGTCATATTCTATTTTTTGCTTATATATATATATAAATTTCTAAAATAACAAGAAAAAAAAAAGATAATGTAACCAACAAATAGATTCACACAATAGCAGACATATAAAGGCTTGTTATATGTAAATTTAACGCGTCTAAGTCAATCCAACTCGCATCAATTGGGCCAAAAACAAAAAGAATATTCTGAACAATTAGTTAGCATAAAAAACCCAGAGTACTTTTGGACGGGTAACTTAGATTGGAGAATCCTGGAAGAAGGGTGTAAAGCTAACAAGAAACTATATTGAAAAATAAATATTTTGTATCTTCCTTAGGTCGGAAACTTTTACCGTCCACCCTAGTACATTTTTCATACGTTTTATATTGAGAACGCCCAACAAGGAACACAAAACAAGAAGTTTTGGTGGAAATTAGTCTTTTTGTAGTCTTGTTTTGTGCTTCTGATTGGTCGTAGAAATTATACAAGTTCATAAAATAAATCTAACAAGCTAGGGGGGCCTGCCCCCAGCCTTTCTACAAACGTTGCCTTTGTTTTATACAATTGCTTGACAAGGTTTTGGATTATTAATCTAGAAAAGATATATATTGTAGCTTAATTATTATCAATAGACTCACTTATACCTAATATCACATGGCTGATGACGTCAGTCCAATTATAATATGTGTACGTTTTATTTTTCATTATACTTTTAATATGTATTAACGATCAGTGATATCCTTTCAAAAGTAATTGACCTCACTATATCTGTATTCTGAATTAACAAATTGGAAGGATTAATTTAAGAGTATTAGTTATATAGTTAAATATAAATCCGATATACAGGGTGTCCACGATACATTGGAACTATCTTAAAATTCAACCGGCTTGATAAACTGGAATTTGGAGTGTATTTGTTAATATGAAAAAGTTAGACAGGATATTAAACAATAAATTTATACAACATGTCCTCCCTCAGTAGCCACCATCTTCTCCATCCTACCCCTAAAGGATTTGCATGCCTTGATGACTTCCGCGGAATCGACAGCATTCCACTCCCTCATAATGGATCTCTTCAGGGCCACGATGCTCTTGTGGCTGACCTCTCCAACTTCCCCTACCAGTAGTAATCACACAGATTGAGGTCGGGAGAATTGGAGGGCCAGGTGTTGCGATCTCAGAAAGTGATGTCCTGGGAGTTGAAGAGGTTAGTGGTCCTTATGACGATGTGTGCGGGCGCTGAGTCTTGTCGGAATATGAACTCCCTCCCAGTGGCCGTATCCTTCATCCAGGGGATGACGAACTCCTCAAAGACTTCACAGTACCTTATCGTCACTTCTCATGTTGTGGGCCTTGCGGTAGACCTTCCCCTCAACCTCCCAGGCATTGAAGATCCGGTACACCGTGGTCTTGGGGTAGTTCAGAAGCTTGTAGATAGCAGAGGCTTGTGTCCCTTGCAAGCCAATTCGAGGATGTCGTCTCTCCTTCCTTGTTCCATGATGACTATTGTTTGTTGTCAAAACAATTGTGGTGGAAGTTATAGTGTATTGTTCACCCAACCTTTTATATTAGTACGATTTCACCCCAAATATCCACATAATGGATCTGGATGAAGTTTAAAAGTAGTTCCAATTTATCGTGGACACCCTGTACACGTATTTTCAAATAAAATTAGAACATTTACACATTTTTCTAAAAAGGCAGTCGTCATTAAGTAAGCGATAATGATCATAAAATATAATTTTTGTGCCAAAGCCCTTTATGAATCAATTTAAAGACTTTTATTATTTGATTGTACTTATTAGTCATAATGAAAATATTAGAAGCTTTCTGCTAGTTTGATGTCCATATTAAACTCCATATTTTTTAATACTGCAGGAATATTTATTTCTAAAACAATATGAAATAACATTAGCGCATAATATATTTTGCAAATGATGGGGTGGGGGGGGGGTCCCCTATTTTTATGTCTTTGAAACCAAAATCTTTTCTTGGTTGTCCGTTTTTTTTTTGTTTTTTTTAATCTTTGGAGAAATTTTTGACGATGTGCTTCATTATTTTCATTCCCTCCCTTTTCAAAGAGGTTTCCAAATAATTTAGTGAAAAGTTATGACAGCAAACTTACTCAACTCAAAACTATTCCTCAAATTGTCTTGGATGCTGCATCATAACCGAGTGAATCATTATTAATACATACACGTTCTACATTCCATGACGTCTCTACTACATTACATAAATATATATCTGATCATCCAGTGTAGAATGGGCATGTTAAAAAAAGAAACTAAAATCAACATGGTAACCCTGACAATTTGAAGAATCTTTTGAAGGAGAGAAATAATAATACTCATGACGTTTCATTCGATGAGCTGCAATTAGCCCTGACAAGAGAGGAAGGAGAAAAGGAAATAAAAAGGACATTTGCAAGAATTACTCCAATCCCGATCCCCAATTCTACGCTGTGTCGAACATGGACTTAAATTTATAACTCCGCAACAAATCTTCAGGGATACACTTCGTCTTTTATGAGCCCACACGAACGTCCAAATAAGTTTTGAATATAATTGAATCTATTTCAGAAAGGATGTTCACTACACAGGAATTAAATAATAATGACAAATACTAAGGAATAAGATTTATTATTTATGCTACCAATTACAAATGAAGAGGCCAGCTAAAAGATACCGGATCATTGCATATAACTCAAATACCACACATCTCCTTTCCAGGGATAAGATAATGATTCAATATAAATTAATACACATATTACAATAAAACGAATAAATAACAGTGAATTAAGTTATCTTCTGACCAATCTTAAATGTCGTCAATGTCGAATTAGAACACTTCCATTCGACATTATAATTATATATTTTATGTATGGTTTCTTCTCTATAATCAATCCAGTTCTATCCTATCTTTTGTAATATGATTCTGAACTCTAACTTAATTTCCAACGCCAAATTGTGATGACATTTGGTGTCAAATATCCCGTGTCAATAAAAACGACTTGAACTCATTTAACATAAATTGCAGTCCACAATCTGTTGCAATCTTATTATGAATCTCATTGGTTACGAACATACTTTTGAGTGCACTTACTACTACTTGTAATGTTCTAATGATCTCCACATTTTTTTTATTTTTTTTAAAGGTCATCCACATTATATGTATACATACACGCAAATAAAGAAGTATACAAATAAATAAATAAAAAATTTGCATTGATATACAACATAAGTAAGGTATTATGGTCCACATTTGAATTTCCGTCTATCAACATATTCTAAATATTTTATTTTTTTTCAGCATATTCAAAATGATCAAATGAGACCTCATCAAAAATTCTTGTTAGTCGAACGTATTCTCGTATCGACACTGGACCTTGACTAGACAATGTTTTATATTCGAATTTATTTCCGGTTAATAAACTGCTTGTCGACATGGTCGCAATTTTTGTATCAATTCCCTGATGTGCATAGTGAACCCCATCTAAAATTTCCTTTCTTGCTTTCATGGGTATAATAATTATGTATTCATTTATATAACTAAACCATCCTTTCTCCATATTCTGTCTCGAAGGTTCCAAATATATTGTTTGAATGTCCCTGATTTTGATGATAGTGTAAAATACTCTGATATAGCAACCATTAATTTCTTATATTCTTTATCTTCTTGAGCAAATTCCTTCAATTTATTTATCATGATGTCGCTAGTTTTCTCACATTTCCTATTGTCAATGATTGATATTCATGTCTTAATGGCTATTCTACGGACTTTTCTTAAGCTTGCCACAGCAATACGATCCTCTTCTGAACGATAGTAGACAGGAGCACGCGATAATGCGTCAGGAATTGCAGGATCCTGACCTTTTTTCCAATCTGTGTCATCTGTATAACTCATTAACTTAGTACAAAGAAAGAGGAAATGACAATTTTCTATTTTATCTAATGTAAACTCATTAAGAATATGAATCAAAGAACGAGGATCCGTTGATAGTTTAAATATGTACATTCCTTGTAAATATATTTGACATTTCTTCACTGCCCACACAATTCCTAATAATTCCAGTTCCACCATTGCATATCTGCATTCCATCTCCGCAATAAAACGAGACACACATTGAATTAGTTTTCAAAAATTGTCTTGCTGCATTTGTAATAAGGCAAATCCTCGCCCTCCTTTTCTTGAAGTATACTAGTTATCTCCGTGAGAATTCTCCCAACGGATTTACCAATCCTCTCAATTTTGTCTTTTTTTTTTTTGAGTAGGAAACTTTTGAATTGTAGGCATCTTCGCTAGATCAGGTATTGTACCACTGATCCTTATTATATTACCTCAAAATCTTAGTTTTTCTTTTACAAATATAAACTTCTCAGGATTTAACGTAATTCTATTTTATTTACAGGTTTAATTCCTATAACCTAATAAATAAAGATGGACACGGTCAATCTCAAAGGAACTTTTGCCGTGGGTGCAGGCTATCTATCCTAATAGAAATAAAGTTTTCCAGCAGGATAGTGCGCCTGCACATACCTCAAAAAAGCACAGAAAAATGTTTGGCCAAAAACTTTCCCTATTGGCACAAATATATCTTTCCTCCAGTACAGCTCTGATGTCAACCTCCTTGACTACGCCTTTTGGTTGGATGTCAAGGGTAGTGTTTTCATCTAAACGCCGAGGCCCTCAAACTTATATTATTAATTTTGTTGAAATTCTATTGTTAAGTAATAAATTATATGTTGATGAATTAGTTTTTCTACAAAGTTGGGTAGCAAAACGTGGAATGTTAATTAATGTTCACTTTCTCCTTAATATTGAAAGGTTTAGTTATTATTTTTGACATTCCGGTTGAATCATTATTTGTTCATAAACAAACTAAAATAAAAATTACTTCACCTGGTCGTCATGAGTGAGCAAAACCAATATATTTGAGCTTAATCCTTCATCAATTCAAAGTAGTAATACTCTAGTCAGAATATAAACTTGACTAGAATTATAATCCAAGTGGAGTCAAACATGACTTGCACTTGGAGCATGATTATCTATTTTTGTTTTTGACTCAAAATAAAGATTTGATACATGTATCTACTTATATAAAAAAAAACTCAATTCAAACTCAATTCGTTTATTGCAATCTTCATCTAATACCTTCACTATATCCAAATTGATAGATGAAAGTCCTTTTCTTGCTCTATATTGATCAAGCAAAGTTCAACACGGGATGTAAAGTACATATATATAGAAAACACTGATGTATATCATTAGCAAAAAAACCTAAATTATGATTTGGAAAAAAGTTGCTTGCTTAACCACTGTTGTTCCTTTCACGCTCTAAAGAGCATCAACGTCCCCCCTGAACAAGTTTTTATAATATATTTGGTTTTTAATAATTAATTTTCTTATCAGTTGACGATAAGACGAATCCACTTCCTTCATCAATCTCCGGATACACTATTTTTCGTGGGACTCGATAGTATGATATATCTTGACAATTTGGGATTACAGGAAAAGCAGTGCTTAGAAGAGTTCCAAGAATGGAAATAGCTGTTGCATTCATTCCGATGATGAAGGGAAATTCTACTCAACTGAAGCATTGCGAACGAGACATATCTAATCACATTTTTTATTTGATTATGAAGTATATAAATTTGTATATTAGACTGATATTTCTTACTTGAGGTATGTTCATCTCTTTTTGACAAAAAGTCAAGATCTTTTAAAATGTGAATAGTACATTTTTATGAAGTATTACTCTATCTGGCTTTCGATTCTAGGAAAATTGACCCGGAGAAAGTGGCTAGTGGGGAAATTCATTTTGAAACATGAGCCATTGGGGGAAATTGCTCTGGAGAAAATTAAAGTGAGAAAAATTGCCAATGGAAAAATTTCCCGTCATTTACTTTTTTTTTTTTTTTTTAAAAACCCCCAATAACACAGCCCAAAACATGGGAAAAATTGTTAAATACACCAAACAGTTTAAAAAACACAACCAACACTTCAAAAATCATTTATGCCCCCTCCCAATAAATCAAAATAAACAACAGGCCTATGATTTGATAAAATATACGAAAAAGACACCAAATAGGCTAAAAAAAAAGGTTGATTTTGAAATGATGGAAGGGCCTTAATGTTTTTTGAAGTGTCGTCAGTGGTTTTTAGGCTGCTTGGTGTATTTAGGAATTTTCTGTGCACGCTAGATTTCTATTTTATTCTTACAATCTACAATGCGATCTTTATTGTCTATCTCAACTAATGTTGGGCTTCCGACTACAAAAATTATAGACCAGTCTGAGAACTTTATGATTTTTAATATACCAAACTAAATCTCTTTTTTAAAGAAGTTCAAAAAAAACTTTAAATATTAAATTTTTTGGAAAAATCTATAGTACAGATTTTTTCTGAGTTACCTTATTTAATGGAAAGGTTGACTATTGGCATATACAATATAGGCAAATTATATGTGTGTCGTTCATTCAGGGGTGCCATAATGTGTGCGAAGAAAAAAAGTGACAAAAACCTAACCCCACTTTTGGGCCGAGGTTAATTTTTCCAAAATTATAGTTGGGCCAAGTTACGCCCATAAAACTAGGATCTGGTTGGTCTTTCATTGTCAGGTCCAATTGGATTTGATTTTTTTTATTTTCTGGCTAGATTTTTTGGAGAAGCCTCTGATTAGTTTTAATTCCTTAACTGATTTTTTCAAAAGGTTTTTAATTCCTCATGTAAGTTCATCAATGATATACCCAAATTGGTCCTAGTTTGTCTATAGTATTAACATCTCCAGACAGGTGGGTTCTGTATTTATAATTTATTGTTAGAGACATTAATGCAAAACTTTTTTAGCCTTTTTTTTTAACTGGCTTTCCCTGAGGCCCAGCAATAAGTAACTAAATCAAACTAACTCGAAGATGAATCCATAAAATCGACTATATTTATTTACTCAAAGGCTTGCAACTGGGAGTTATAGTTCAAGACGAAAGATTTGAATTTAACATTGCAATATTAAATCATCTACAGCTTCCTAGGCCCATTCATCAAGCTGTGTATGCCACCGGGCCTTAAAAACAATTGTATCTCTCTAGGTGTATAAAGTAATTATTGGTGGGCAACTTACCAAATATATAAAGGCTTGAATTCATAGTGTTTTGGAGCTTCAGTAAATAAATTACCTTGGATTGGAGTTGACAATGAAAATTTAAATGTAAGTCTCAATTATATATAATACCTTACCCAAAAATAGAGCAAATAAAGTAGGTATGTCACAAAATGACGATTTATGGAGAGAAAAAAACTCGGAGGAGGCGTGCACAGATGTAACGAAGTGTTGCGGGGAATCCCATTCATTACTTAAAATGGAGAAATCAAACTCATGTCATTTATACTTAATGTAGATTAAACAGAAGTTATTGTAATATTTTATAATAAAAAAACTATTAATTTAAAGTCTTAAAAATATATATTTTTTTTAAAGTGCATACATTTTTATTTAATATAAGTAAAAGAAAGAAGATGGGAGGAAAAAAAAAAGGATAAATAGGACAAGACCTTGATACTTGAATATTTCACCTATTCCATCTCTGGCTCGCTCCTACTATTCAAGGAGCGTTCTAAACAAGGAATACTAAAGTAAAGGTGATTTTATATAAAGATGAGGCAGCAAGGAACTGCTCTGAAACTGCTCGGAACGACAAAAAGCATTGAAAGTATTTTCCAAACAATGAAAAAATTTTAAAAACTCACACGAGGGGATTGTATGGCCTCCTTTGGAGACCAATTCAATCCTAGGGCTAGACGTGTCTTCATAAAATCCGAAGTCACATGTCTTTTTTCCAAGATTTGGCTAATTGTCTTTAAATTTGTTTGCCAAATTTCCTGCAATATAAGCCAGACCCTGATCTTAACACTCATTGAAAACTTCAGATGATTCTTCTGTATCTGCTCTAATTACTTTTTCGGCTTCAAGAGCTTCAAGATGTCCAGAATCTTCGTAAGTTTCCTATGATTTAATTGCATCTTCATCATGCTCATTTATTTGGATATTTGACGAAAAGAAGTGACTCTTGATTGAATAAGTAACTATTTTGCCATCGTCCTCATCATTTAAATCCTGTTCAACGGCTGGATTTCTTAAGAAAAGTTCATGATTGTTTTCTTAATTAAAATTACTTTGAGTCTTCTGAGAGCTTAAAGGGGGGATGGATAAGTATTGTTTCCTTTGAGGGCACGAGTCCTTAAGAATACATTCCCCAGACAATCTTGATTTAGATGAGTGGTTAAAATGAATTTCATTTCATTATCCTAGATACATTGAAATAATAATTTTTTGAACGAATGGAGATTAAAATTCCCTCATTACATTCATGGATGAAACTAACCACTCCATTTCGTTCAAAGAAGACATATGTTTATTTTCTTCCAAATGCATACCACAACCACAAGAAAGTTTTTTTTTTTTTTTTTGCTGTATCATCTACTAACATTGAATCATTAACTATTTGAATGATTCTATACTGAGATTCATTGTTGTGCCTATAGATGAATAAAAATGCTTTGGACATTATGTCCAAGTCCATTTTCGTTTCCAAGACCTTACTTTCTTCCAATAGTTGTTACACCAGCTCTTTCCTTTCGCGAGTTTCCTTAAAAATATCTCTGGAGGATTTGGGTTCATCTGAACTGGGAGAATCATAGGGAATAAGGAGTTATGCGATAACATCACATTTTAATTTATTCCTGGGCTTTAAGTAAAGAAGCTCAGCCTGTAAATTCCGATCGAAATCATTGGATGTAAAATGCCTATCACAAATCTTGGCATTATTAATGTTAATTGGATCTTTTCTTCTTCAGACTGAGATTCAAAGACGCTGTTGCATCAAATTTTTCGGAGGAAATGCAAAATAATGGGCATCCCTTGGATTGGAACAGCAGGACACGGCACACACACGCTTTGAACTTCGAAAGAATGACTTTTCTTCCTTACCAGATCCAAATTAGTGCAGATAACTTCAATGAAATTATCTGAAATGCCGCAACAGTGACGTCGCTACCTCAGCAAAGTCAGCTACCGCCAACCAGACTCCCTTAGAAGATCCTTTTTGCCTAACTTTTATATATGTACATTTTTACTCAGAAATAAATCATTAATAGAAATAAAATCTGTCTTCCTCATATCATACTTCAAATACACATAAAAGGCTTAAAATTATCTTAAAATAAATTCCACATCTACAGTATCGAAACCATGGAGCATTTCCAATTGTTGAACTGAAGAAACGGATGTTGGACAAACACCTTACATACAATTTGAAACTAGTTACCCCTCTGATACCATTCAGGCAGTTGTTCTTAGTTGTTCGTAAATCAAACTTAAATTACAACTGCAAAAATCAGTGTCTGTATTTTTGATGAGAAGAAAATACGAAAACTCTTCAGATATGTTTTCCATCAGACAGGATCAAAGCCAGATAGAGGAAATTGAAGAAAGATACTTCTAATTTAATCATCCATCTCAACAGAGGAGGTTCGACTTCTTTCTTGCAAAGGAGATAAAAAGATTGAAACATGGAAGAGATCCATTCACGATGAGTAGGGAATTTCAATATTTCAAATATAATTATTATTTACTTGATTTAAATATGTACGAAGCTAAGTATCATTTAGAAATATTAATTATTACGAACTATGACGTATTTATCGTTACATTGAAATAGTGAACATTGTTACGATAATTTATTTAAGTATTATAACGTAATTGTAATATCATTACGTTTAATAGGGTAAATTTTAAAAAAATACAACTAAAAAAAAAAAAATGATATTAATTATAACTAGAAGTCATAAGCAGAGAACCAGGAAAATTTAAAAGAACAAATGACACGATATAGAACTTCTTAATATAAAATAAAATAAATAAATTTAACAAATATTAGTGACACTATACATATACAAAAATAAATGAGACATTTTTATACATAAATAAATATACTTATTAGCAGAATAGAATATGTATTAGCAATACAGACAAAATTATACCATGTGTCCATATAGATTACAAACTCCACCTTATAAATGGAATTGTGATTGAGATAAGTTATTTCTGCGTTATATACATCAAGGAAACTGAAGGACTCTTGTAAATATTTTTCTTATAGTCAATGAAGGTGGAGGTATTAGGCATTTTGGTGTGTTTTTAATATTAGAAATGACTATGTACAAAAAAAATCTTCCTATCTGCTAGGGTTTTTAACTGGTGTTCCTTCACGAATCATCCATAGTATAAGTAATCGTTCTGACAATAAGTTTGATGGTTGAGTGAGGGAGGATATGTTGTTGCACGAAGTTGGTGTAACTGCTCCTCTTGACCAGGCTTTACCCGAAGAAGGAAAAGAATAGAGCTTCAAAAGGAAGAACGCTCACTACAAAAGGCGTTTGTTGAAACCATCTTTCGTTGTTTCAACTCACCATCGCATCGTTCTCCGTTGTTGCTTCTTAAGTAGTGCCTTAACAAGTCACACGCCTTACTATTTATTGCATACGCTGAAAAGGCAACAATACACACACGTCAAATACTTCTCGCCCACCATATTTACTAGCTGTATGTATTCTATGTAATTAACTCAAGAATTTCTTATCCTACATACTATGAAATATTCTTTTCTCGTGAATTGACGATGAGGAAGACGAATAACTCGGTCAAGGATCTTTTTATTTAAGAGATTGTATCCTTTTAAGGAGGTGAAGGAAATCCCGATTTTGTTTTCGTTTTATTAATAGTATATCTTTTACAAGGGTATTATTTCTGCCTCATTTTTTTAATTATTGAAAGTGAAGACACGGTAAGTTTCACTACATCTATTTTGAAGAGTTCTCACATGTGACTCGTCAACATAAAAGCAAGTTTTTATTCCTATTAAATTGGATTATTAAAACATCTAAAATGGAGGAATCACAATAACAGAAGGGTATATTGATAGATTTTATGGGTTAAAGGGATCCCTTGATCGTGTTTTATGCTCAAGTTTATTTTACAACTGTCAGATAGGAACAATACAAAATAATCTTCTTTGTGTTAATATATCTCCGCCATGTAATCCGAGCAAAGGGTGGCTATTTCGAACAAAAGTTTTTTTCACCCTTTAGTATGTATTTAGAATACCATGTGGGAATTAAAATGTCCGACATTTTCTATAAAAAGGGTTAGATTGTTTCTAATGATGTGCATGAGTTGATACTTTTTGAACATGGGTGGGGATGTATACTTTACAATTATACAGGAGCCAGCTCTACCAAAAATGAGTTTGTTTATCACTTACTATTTAAATTTTTCTTTATAACATGTCAGATCCCAACTAACAAAAGTGGTACCCCGGGCTCTAAAATAACACCTGAGACCTGTCATATAAATAAAATGAAATTTCAGAATTAATGGTTAAGACTGCCTCTCATCCCAATTATTTGGAAATCTTGAATTAAAAATGATTCATATTATTGCTCAGAACAAAATTAATTTAATTAATATCTCGATAAAAAAAAGACGAAACATAATTCAAATTTATTCAGAATTGTCACTCGTATAGCGGAGGCTTAATTGGCATTTAAAAATAGATCAAAATAAACAGATGTGATGGAATATCGAAATTAGAGAACTAAATCCCATATAAAAGTTTGATTAAATTATATTTGTTCCATATTGTGATAGCGACAATGAGGTTCTTCATACTGATTTCTCTTTTCATGTTGGTGACTCTCCATGTCAAAAGTGGAAGTTGTAAGTACTATTGTTAATTAAGTTTTTTTTTAAATTGCTAAGAGAAGTGTTTTGAAACTTTAAAAAAACCACCAAACGTTAACACCTTATCCTTTTGTATAATTTTTTGAATTTACAATTCTTGGTTTTAAATGTCTAACACAAGTCAAAAAACAAAATCCTCTTTTAAATGACATATTCCATTCTAATTGACACTTTGATTTGTTTTTTCGAATCAAATTTCATTTTCGAGAATTTTCAACTCCGATTTCTGTAGTATTTTTACAATCTTTACAGTTTGACTTAGTTTTTCATATAAAAGATGGTTTATTTTTTACAAAATGTTATGCTCTTTTCAAATATGTGAACCGTGATAATCCAATCGTGTCAAAATGTTGTTTAAAGGTTAATTTTTTATTATATTGATGGGTTTACTTTGATTTTTACGTCAAAGGAATTAATTTGAATCATGCATATAAAATACGGGTTTCTTTTAGAAAAAACAATGTGTTTCTCCGAGAGGCCCATTTCAGGAGCAATCTCAATTTGAGTGTATTCTTTTTAAAGGAGAAACTTATCTATATTATTTTCTTAGATCTTTAAAATCCTGTAATAATGAATATTATTTTTTAAATTCAAAAATAAAAATGTAAAAATGGAGGTTTTATATAATTCTATTTACCTCAAATAGATTCTCAACCCATATAAATTAAAAACAGATCAACAAGGCATCTAAACTATAATTTTGTACGCTTTTGTAAATGAAAATTGTTGTATTTATGCTCAAACTGAACTTCTTTGAGATAAATATAATTCAAAAGTTATTCTTGTTCAAACAAAACCCTTGAAATATCATAGTTCATTACTGCAGAGTTGAGATTTTATCCTGCTACATCCTTATTATACTGAACTCCTCATCGAAATCCCTTTATGGTCTTTTTGTATTTCCTTCTCAATCATAAGTACCTGTAACATCTAAGTAACAGATATATATAAAATAGTGATGTGTCGATCTTTACATAGGACTGAAGATTGCAGTCCCTTCCAGTTTAGTCTCTGTTTGGTACAGCTCAGTCCTGCATAATAGTCCTCAAACTGATAAAGTTCGGTCTTTCATGTTATTACTAAACTTTTTTGAGGTTTTTTTTTATCCGTTATATTATTAACAGTCCAAAGGGCTGGTCCTTCGAACTGGACCGGACTAGATAAAGGACTGGCAGAAAACTAGAATAAAACACGCATACAACTATTAAATATTATTTATTTGAAACAAAGATATGGTATTCTTTGATAATGTTTGAGTCCTACATGATAACTAAAAAAATCATATATTGTTGGATGATTAGTCATCGTAGCTTATATATCTTAATACAGAACGGAAAGTACTCAAAGTATTTTTTGGAAGAAGTCATCTAGTATCTGTTTTTACAATTTTGAAGCACTTTATATATTTAGAACATGTTTAATGTTGACTTTGCATAATTGTTCATAAATTTAAAGAAGTAGATTTAGTTTTGAGAGGAAGAAAATAAACGGAAATCCCACATTGTATATAGCAAGGAAATGTAGGCTAATATTACTGCGATGTGGGTCCTTAATTCTACTCCGAGTCCAAAAAGGACTTATAACGCTTGGGCAAACCCCCATTGTTAGTCTCTGTCTTTCATGAGCACACAAACGTGATTACTTCATACTTAAATGTTCTGTCTTCAAGAGCTAAATGACAATGATAACAGTCTTAGAAAATAAAATATGTTCAGGCCACTCCACGTTTTTTTTACACATCTGCTAATCAATTAAAGAAGCTGTAATTACTTAAGTGATTTATCTCAGAGTTGCTAGTATTCCAACACATTACTAAGGACAGACATTTCGCAGAGAATGAGGTAGTGAGCCATCAAATGTTGCTGCTACTATGCCTTCCATATAGTCTAAATTTTTCTTCTTTATATATTTACAAAAGAAAAAAGAAAACTACATACATATCTGCATACTTATATGATTCTGGTGCGTTTGTTACGAGGATGCAATACTAGAAATGATCTAGGTATATGCCCATGGTTGTGTTCCTGTTTTTGCTATATATAATTTGCAATTATGGAAATTATGATATATATTTACCATTTTAGCATGACCCTTTTATTGATATATTCGAATTTCAGAACAATTTTTTTTTTTAAATATATATTTTGGCATAAATGAGGTAATCTTATTTTTGTTATTATTAATGTAAACTAAATATTCAAAATATGCATAAAGCCATCTTTGGATAAACATAGATTCCAAGCTATATTTTAGCCCTCTAAAAGTAGCCCATTGATATTTGAGTATAAATAAATCCTCTTATTTAAAAAAGATTATATCAATATTAGTGTAACATTTAATTTCAGCACAAATTAAAACCACTGCTACTCAATCTCTTAAGACAACAAAACCGGGAAAAGCCTCCACTACAGCTGAGACGACAACAATAGCAACAAGGGCCCCTAAGACAACGCAAAGCAAAGCAACCTCAACTATTGCTCCACAAACAACCACAACATCAGCTCCTACAACAACCTCTGAGGCTCCTACAACAACTACAGTAGCTCCTACAACAACCACAGTAGCTCCTACAACAACTACAGCAGCTCCTACAACAACCACATTAGCTCCTACAACAACTACAGCAGCTCCTACAACAACCACAGTAGCTCCTACAACAACTACAGCAGCTCCTACAACAACCACATTAGCTCCTACAACAACCACATTAGCTCCTACAACATCTACAGCAGCTCCTACAACAACCACAGTAGCTCCTACAACAACTACAGCAGCTCCTACAACAACCACATTAGCTCCTACAACAACCACATTAGCTCCTACAACATCTACAGCAGCTCCTACAACAACTACAGCTGCTCCTACAACAACCACAATAGCTCCTACAACAACCACAGCAGCTCCTACAACAACCACGGCAGCTCCTACAACAACCTCTGAGGCTCCTACAACAACCACAGCAGCTCCTACAACAACCACAGTAGCTCCTACAACAACCACAGCAGCTCCGACAACAACCACGGCAGCTCCGACAACAACCTCTGAGGCTCCTACAACAACTACAGCAGCTCCTACAACAACCTCTACTGCTACGACAACGATAGCAACAAGGCCCCCGAAGACAACCTTAAACAAAGCAACAACCACAACATCAGCTCCTACAACAACCACTGATGCTCCAACCACAACTATTGCTCCACCAACAACCACAACATCATCTCCTACAACAACCTCTGAGGCTCCAACGACAACCACAGCAGCTCCTACAACAACCACAGTAGCTCCTACAACAACCTCTGACGCTCCGGCGACAACCACAGCAGCTCCTACAACAACCTCAGAGGTTCCTACGACAACCCCAGCAGCTCCTACAACAACCACAGCAGCTCCTACAACAACCTCGGAGGCTCCAACGACACCCAAAGCAGCTCCTACAACAACCAAAGCAGCTCCGACAACAACCACAGCATCTCCTACAACAACATCTGCGGCTCCTACAACAACCACAGCAGCTCCTACAACAACTACACCATCTCCTACAACAACCTCTGCAGCTCCTACAACACCCTCTGCAGCTCCTACAACAACCCCTGCTCCTCCAACAACCTTAGAACCTACAGGTAATTTCATCCTGCTGGTAAGATTTAACATTTTTCTTAATATTTTCCATTATTTTGCTTCAGGTTGTAGAACGACTGACGGAAAATCTTGCGTTTTTCCTTTCATATATTCTGGAGTAACATATGATTCATGTACCACTGTTGGAAATGGTGGTGTCAAATGGTGTGCCACCTCATTGTACTCAAGTAATGAGGCACTTGAGTATGCAAATTGTGGTGCAAGCTGTGATGGTTTGTTACAACAAAAATAATATTTCATCTATACTTACTGTTTACTTTTTACTTCAGTTTGTAGAACAACTGATGGCAAGAAATGTGTTTTCCCTTTTATTTACTCTGGTGTATCGTATAACTCATGTACTGATGCCGACAATGGTGGAGTAAATTGGTGTGCAACTTCACTATACCCATCAAAAGAAGCACTTGAATATGCCAATTGCCAATCAAGTTGTGAAAGTAATACAATAAGTTTTTTTTATACAACACTTATTAATTAAATTTTTAATTAGGTGCTACAAAAACTACACCGGATCCTTCATCAAGTAAGATATTTTAATTTTCAAAGTAAAGTATTTTGCTAATTGCGTTTTCATTTATTATGCAGAATGTAAAACCACCGATGGACAGACCTGCATTTTTCCCTTCATTTATTCTGGAGTATCCTATGATTCATGTACTGATGTTCAAAATGGGGGTGTCAAATGGTGTGCCACTTCCTTGTACTCAACTAAGGAAGCAAATGCATATGCCAATTGTGATCCAAGTTGTGAAGGTATAAAACATTACAATTTAATGTATTTCTGCATACTTACAAATATATTTCATTTTTAGATAACAAGCCAACAACTGTTCAACCAGGTTCTGGTAAAAAAACACATGTTAAATCAAATAAAAATGTATACTATTTATTTCATTCCATAGCCTGTAAAACCACTGACGGACAATCTTGCATTTTCCCTTTCATTTATTCTGGAGTATCTTACGATTCATGTACTGATGTTCTAAATGGGGGTGTCAAATGGTGTGCCACTTCCTTGTACTCAACTAAGGAAGCAAATGCATATGCCAATTGTGATCCAAGTTGTGAAGGTATAAAACATTACAATTTGATATATTTCTGCATACTTACAAATATATTTCATTTTTAGATAACAAGCCAACAACTGTTCAACCAGGTTCTGGTAAAAAACACATGTTAAATCAAATAAAAATGTATACTATTTATTTCATTCCATAGCCTGTAAAACCACTGACGGACAATCTTGCATTTTCCCTTTCATTTATTCTGGAGTATCTTACGATTCATGTACTGATGTTCTAAATGGGGGTGTCAAATGGTGTGCCACTTCCTTGTACTCAACTAAGGAAGCAAATGCATATGCTAATTGTGATCCAAGTTGTGAAAGTATAAAATATTACAATTTGATATATTTCTGCATACTTACAAATATATTTCATTTTTAGATAACAAACCAACAACAGTTCAACCAGGTTCTGGTAAAAACATATGTTAAATCCAATAAAACTGTTTACTATTTATTTCATTCCATAGCCTGTAAAACCACTGACGGACAATCTTGCCTTTTCCCTTTCATTTATTCTGGAGTATCTTACGATTCATGTACTGATGTTCAAAATGGGGGTGTCAAATGGTGTGCCACATCCTTGTACTCAACTAAGGAAGCAAATGCATATGCCAATTGTGACCCAAGTTGTGAAGGTATAAAACATTACAATTTGATATATTTCTGCATACTTACAAATATATTTCATTTTTAGATAACAACCCAACAACAGTTCAACCAGGTTCTGGTAAAAAACACATGTTAAATCCAATAAAACTGTTTACTATTTATTTCATTCCATAGCCTGTAAAACCACTGACGGACAATCTTGTATTTTCCCTTTCATTTATTCTGGAGTATCTTACGATTCATGTACTGATGTTCTAAATGGGGGTGTCAAATGGTGTGCCACATCCTTGTACTCAACCAAGGAAGCAAATGCATATGCCAATTGTGATCCAAGCTGCGAAGGTATAACATTATATAAATGTAATCTATTTTAACATACTTACAATCATTTTTGTATTTATAGATAACAAGCCAGCGACAGTTCAACCAGAATCTGGTATAAACATATAAAATAAAATTCAATTGTTTAATCGTAATTTGATTTCAATTTTATTTAATAGCTTGTAAAACAACGGACGGAGAATCTTGCATTTTCCCCTTCATTTATTCTGGAGTGTCCTATGATTCATGTACTGATGTTCAAAATGGGGTGTCAAATGGTGTGCCACTTCCTTGTACTCAACCAAGGAAGCAAATGGATATGCTAATTGTGACCCCAATTGTTAATGTATTCGTGTAATGTTTGTTTTTTTAAATATTTTTGTTATGTTACATTCATAATAAAATCTATACTGAATTACAGTTTAAACTGATCTAGTAATATTATTTCAGATATAATACAAAATATTGTAACTTAGGACTACATGTTTAAGAATTATATAAAACGATATTGCCAGTAGTAATACTTTGGTTTTTTCAAAGAGCCCCCTTTAAATCATCCTGGATAAAGGAAAATTTAAAAAGACAAAAACGTGAATACTTTTTATTTAATTAAATTCAAAGTGGTGTGATTCATCATGTGTTTTTTTAATTCACCACCTAAGATTTTTGATTGATACTCCTAAGATTATGTCTCATATTCAAAAGAAATATTTGTAACACCTGAGGTATTTTTTAGTATTATGTGAGGATCTGATATGAAGTTAAATGATTATTTTTCTATCATTCGATTTGATGTAAATACTAAAATATACAAAGTGGTCCAGATAAATTGAGAAAATATTTAAAGGCTTATAATAAACGAATTAGATTGGGTTTAACTATTTATTTTTTTAATTATATGAAAGCTTTATTTAATGAAATTCAAATATTTATAATTAAATCTGTCTCTCTTGATAATATCGGTCACACGGCGCTGGAAGCTTTAGCAGGCCCGGGAGACCGGATCCGGTTTTGCCATTTTACGAGTAATGGACTTCTTGAGTGCCTCCACTGACGAATGAATAGTATTGTATTAAAGAATAAATCCTTATTGATTTTTGAATTGAATTACATATAGTAAGAATAATCCCGGAAATTCATCATTAATATTTTGAAAGGCTAAATAAAATAATTTTTATCTTCAAAAATTGAGATAAGATACCGAAATGTGTTAAGATAATTTGATTAAAAGTACTATAAATTAAGCCATTGACATCACTCAATTCATATAGTTAGAGTAATGATTTGTAATAAATTATTATTTTATGTCATAGCGTAGCTATACACTTGTCATTCCGTTCTACCCAAGCTATTTTAGAAACAGACCTCAAAACTTTACCAATAAGTGTCTGGTCACCCTGAATCTCCTCACTTCTACGACATGTGTTATTTTGGCATCCTCATTATATTTCTGTTTCTACCCTTGAAGTGTTCACATATGAAAATTGAATTAATTATTGAAAATATAAAATGAGTGAGAAATCGTCCGAAGCAGGAGGACAAGACAAATTGGCTTTCTAATTTCCGTGCTGCATTTACGACTCATTTTTGTTTCAGTTGATGAGTTTGCCGTTTATGTGGCCAGTAACTCAAGAATATCTGGTGTGAACCCGTTCCTGTGGGGAAACCTCCAGCCCCCTCGGTGGTTAAAGAGCCTTTGGATGATAAGTCCTTGCTGGGGAGGGGACATCACAAATAGAGTTGTAGGACCCTGTCGTCATCAATCCCTTCACGAAATTTTTTTCTTCGATTGGTGAGTAGGAGGAAAAGTGTGTATTTTCTTCCGAAACACTTCTGTACTTTCAAGAAAAGATTTTTTTCGAAAAGGAGAAGTTGTCTAATGTCCAATTCAATGCTTCTACACTCTATCCTATACCGTAGATTCGGATCTAGCCATCCCGTTAGCCAATCCAGAAATCAGACGTCTGGAGAATGGGCCACAGTTAACAACTATCACTGCTCTATATAGAAATGTTCGTTTATGTTCTAGACCTCTTATGGGTGCCTATGAACAAACAGACGAAATCTAGATGATGCTGGAATCTATTCCGAGCATTAAAGACCTATTAGAGGAGGTATATAGTGGAGGAAATAAAGAAGACCTTTTTAAAACCATGTCTATAAAGCTCAAAGAATGGGAAAATTTCAAGAGCTCTGTGAAAGCTCTATCCCTTATTTCGGTGGGCATGCTTTCTATTCAGACCAATGCTTGAGATCTATGGAAACCATCTTTAGGGATGTCAGGAGGATGTCCTTAATCTCATCTCAGAAGGAACCTCTTAAGTCTTTAATTCTTAAGGAGGAGGCTGAGGGTTCGACTCCGAACCACTTAATGTTCAGTCTGACATCCATGAAAAGATCTTGGACAATGATAAGAAGGATTGGGTATTGTCTAACGCAAGGCAGAGGGGTTCAGGATTTCGAAAAATACTTTTGGGTCGACGTCTACTAACGTGCCTTCGAACCCGAGCCCTTCCGTAGGGACAGCAACACCACATCAACCAAAATAAATTTATGGGCCCTCCGAGAGAGCACGGAAGACTTCCAAGAGGAAGCTACAGGTGAGGTAATGATCCCTTTTATTATTATTTCAAGGAATTCGTGATCTCAAGCACTCTTCCTTGATTTATTCATCCTTTAGGAATATCTTCAATTTTGAAGCCTTATATAAAGCTATTCAAATTCTTTCAAATTAGTGGTTTAAGTTTATTTTTTTCAGCTACCCACAGTGGATAGAACTAGTTTATATTTATATAATTGGTCATTTGTAACTAAAAGTGAATTCCTACTTAATATTATTGAATGTCATTACAAACCACAATTTTTCTCCAAAGAACCTTCCTATTCATATGTGTATTCATATACCTTCATGTTCGGAAGCTAAAGAAGCTATAGATAGAGTAGTAGATATGTTACTATCTGGAACTATAAAGACGGTTACAAAGAGTTATTCGTCTCCTTCCTTCCTTTCTGGGATAGTTGGGGTTCCTAAGAAGGGTAACTCTAGATGGAGAGTCATAATTAATCTCAAGACCTTTAAAAAGCTTATAGTTTACTCTAAATTTAAATTAGAATCAGTTGATTAATTAAGATTTTGGCTAGACCAAGATTCTTTTTTATGCTCTTTAGATTTATCTGATGGCTATCATTCGTTTAAAAATTGTCCTGACCCTCATCGTTTTTTCAGATTTCGATGGAGAAATAAAATGTATCAATTTAATGTTTTACGTTTCAGTTTCAAATCACCGCCGATAATGTTTACTAGGTTATTCAAACCTGTGATTTTATATCTAGGTCGCAACTTAGGATAAGTTGTTGCATCTACTTAGATGACTTAATTTTGCAGGTTAATGCCTTTGTGCACGCCTTGCTCTCCTCATGTTTAGCTTCCCTGTTATTCCCAATTCTTGGTTTCAAGGTCAATTAGAATAAGATTTCTTGTATTCCAAGGACTCACCTTGTTCATTGTTATGGGACTCTGTCTCCAAGACAATTACCCTTCTTGAGGAGAAAGCACAAAAGATCCGAGATCTTGCCACTAAATTTTGTCCTATGCGAGGGTTGTGAGTCCAAGACTTTCAACAAATATCTGGATTAATTGAATTTGTGAGGCCAGCCTTTGAGTTTTCCCTCTTTTTCAAAGAAATCTTCAATTCTATTCAGAAAAGGGGAATTTTGATGACCCTTTTAATCCAGAAATACAAATCTCTCCCGAGAGGCAGAAAGATTTATTATGGTGAGAAGAACTGACTGTTGCTTGTGCACCGGTAAGGAGAGTATTTAATCAAACGTTGGAAGATTTTACTAGCGCTACCTTATCAGACTATGGTATCTCTTGCTCAGACAGCTCCTTTTAACAAGGATGTTGGACAGGGAATGAAAGAGATCTACATATTAAAGAGCTCGAAATGTTAGCAGTAGAGAAAGCGTTAAGTTTGATTACATATATTAGTAATTGTTGATAATATAAAGGCTTTGTTCTACTTTTTAATAAATGGGGGTACCAAAGTGAAATTCGAGCTGGAGAAAATTGCTGTAAGAACTTGGAAACGACTGATGAAAAAAGGAATATGGGCGGAATTTGTCTGGGTTCCTTCAAAGGAAAACATGCAACCGGACTTAAACCTAAGTACCTAAAAATGTACGAAAGTAAATAAATAATATCAATAATACATGTATGACTTATTATATACAATTATAATAATATCCATGACGTGATTCTTTGTAAAACTGAACATTTCGGTACATTTATGTCCGACATCACACTGAAAACTCTCTTAAATTGATGGTGAACAATATAAATATTTTCTTACTTAGAAAATTCACTATTATGATACATGCTTTCAGGAGCCATTTTCTCTAAATTTCATGTATTGATATTAATACTCTTGCTATTCTGTTCAGATCATGAGCTAGAAAAGTGAAATTTCAAAAAAAAATTGAAGGTTTTCAGCTGATTTAATTCAATATCATGCTCCATTGGTAAAGAACCCCTTCATTCTTTCACCTCTGAAATTGGAGCCCAGAAAGTTGTTGATACTTTTTACAGGAACAAATATAATCGTTTGGTTGTCGGCTTTCGTAACATTTTCCAAATTAATGATATAAGAAGGACCCAAAATAACAATATAAGAGACCCACTAACACTGCAATCATGGACCGCCGTCAAGAGTCGGTATTTTCCTCCAATGCAAGAAATAACCCCTTCCCTTCAAGTTCTTTTTTTATCTTTGATCACACTTCTTTACTTTGAATTGGTGATAGAGAAGCAAAGGAAAATTACTTTTCCCGTGTAAATTTCTATGAAATTAACCTATTTTGGATTATTCACGATATGGAGTGGAATATTGCAGGAGATAAGGATCTTGGTTATATCACTAATAAAATTATAATATTCAGAATTTGAATTAATTATATGACTTGTATACAATACCAAATTCTTTTCATGGATTTGAGTAATACTTTGAACGTCTTCAAGACCCTAGTTCCATAATTACAAAGATGTCATGCAAAAAACCTCGTATCATCTTGATAACTCTATACATTTTTACCACTATTATCAGAGATACAAGATTTAATATAAATAGTCAATACTTTATCTCAAACTCCAACACAATACAACTTTACACGTTTCTAAAACTTATTAAAATAATAAATACGTAGATAGTAGTTACAGATTACTTACAGGGTGTCCACGATAAATTGGAACTATCTTAAAATTCAACCTGCTTGATAAAAATGGAATTTGGAGTGTATTTGTTAATATGAAAAAGTTAGACATGATATTAAACAATAAATTTATTCAACATGTCCTCCCTCAGCAGTCACCATCTTCTCCATCCTGCCCCTAAAGGATTTGCATGCCTGGATGACTTCCACGGAATCGACAGCATTCCATTCCCTCGTAGTGGAGCCCGGGAACTTTGTGGTGAAGACCGCAGGGACCTCTTCTCTCTCCTTGGCAAGCCACCTGTCATTCTGCACGTTGTAGCTTCTGTAGACAGTCCAGCTCTTCTCGTCGGAGAAGAAGATGATTCTTCCTCCATGGCTCTTCAGGTCATTGAGGAGACGCTTACCGTTGGTGAGCCTGGTGGCCTTCATGGATGCCGTGAGGATGTGTTGTTTGGCCATTCGGTATTACCTGTATCCGAGGTCCTCATTCACAGCCTTGGAGACCAGATGCTGGCTCACTCCACGGTTCTTGGCCAACCTGGACAAGGAAGTCCCCGGCGAAGCCTTGATGGACTTCCAGAGGCCTTCAAGGAAGCGGGAGTGCGGATTCGGTCACTCCTCATGTTGTGGGCCTTGCAGCAGACCTTCCCCTCAACCTCCCAGGCATTGAAGACCCAGTACACCGTGGTCTTGGGGTAGTTAAGAAGCTTGTAGATAGCAGAGGGCTTGCGTCCCGCGCGAGCCAATTCGAGGATGGCGTCTCTCTTTGCTTGTTCCATGATGACTATTGTTTGTTGTCGAAACAATTGTGGTGGAAGTTATAGTGTATTGTTCACGCAACCTTTTATATTAGTATGATTTAACCCCGAATATCCACATTATGGATCTGGATGAAGTTTAAAGTAGTGCCGATTTATCATGGAGTCTGATGAGGTGAAAGCCTCTCGAGTCTAATCGCTGCGGTGTTTTCCAGATCTTGAGTCCTAGAATTGTTAATATTCTATTTTTTGGAGCTAAGAGGCATTGCTAATCCTCAGCTGATAGAAGAGTGAGCATATAATCTTATTTTTATCTTCGAAAAACTTAATAGAGCAAGGAGCTGATCATCAAAACTTTTTTTCACGAAGGAAGGTGTTAGCAAGACTTATTGTACCATTGATAAAAAAGTAATGGCACACTCAACTACGGATTTATCTCTTTTAATCACTAAACTTACTTTTTCTTTACAGAAATTCATTCCCACTCTGCTCATGGAGAAGAATGGATCTGTGCAAAGAAAAATGTAATTTTAGTGACTACAAAAGATATATCTGTATTTGCGTGAGCTCTTTTTGTGTTTTGTTGATTATTTAATATGTTGGCATAAAGGACTCTAGGGAAAGAGCAGTTAAGGGAAAAATTAACAATTCAATTTAAAAACAAGGAAGACTATGTTCCTAACACCGACCTATAATATTGTGCCGTAGTCACCTTTATTCTGCTCTTTTCACTAGGGTGGAGACGGCCTCGTCAAACTGGTTGCGTACCTGAAGGAACATGTAGCAGCTTCTAATTTTAAGCTAATCAGAATTGAGAACAAATAAATTCAACCTTCCTTGCCTTGAGTGTCCACTCTTTGCCTAAAGTTCCTTAGGTCGTCGTTAAGATATGTTTAGATCTTCGTGCTATGAAGTAACTAATGTTATTTTTTATAGGAAAAAAAAAGCAATATAACTGAATATTAGTAACGCACATTAAATTAGCTAGGTATGTTACGGGACCTGAACATCTCTTGAAATGGATCTTCAAGTTAGTTGAATCTTCCTTTGATAAAAAATGGGACGACTTAAAAAATCGAAAATCGAACATAAATCCTTGCAGATGCATATTTTTTAAATAGGTAGTTTTTTCAAATTTAACATTGAATATTCTTCTATAATATGAAAGATCAAAAAGTTATAAGGTCTATCAATGAAATTTTTGAGTGCTGGATGATCTTCTCACAATAGATAATATGGGAGCCTTCTCTTTAGTCGACATCTTGTCGTATTCTTAGGAACCCACAGGTATGTCCTCTTGAACGTTCTTCTAAAAACTAACAACTGCACGATATAATAATCTTTAAGTGTAAGACTTATGCACCTTGATCCATAGTGGTCTATATTAAAAATGTACAATTTATTGTTACTCTACATGACCATTTTTTATCATATATATATATATAAATATAGGTACACATAGTAACAATATAATATATACAAGTATGAACTACATTAATATATAACAGGGCCTCAAGCAAAATTGGAATGAATAGCCTCCTCCCTAATAGAATGTATTCGGGGATCGATAAAGTAGGATGGATATTGTTCAAGAGAAACCTATTCACCAACTTAAAAGAAAGATACCCACGATATTTCCTCGCTACATAAACAGTCTTTACCAACATTTCAAAAAAGATGGAACAGAGAGGTTCTGCTCTTTCCGCAAGGATAGCTAGGAGTCCTCCTTCTATATTTTTACGAATGAAATAGAGAGATGCGTGTAAAGGAAATAGTGGAAGAGAAAATTATTAATGCACTTGGAATCAAAGTGACTATATATCAAGGTGAGGTAACAAGGATCTTCTAAGGCATTCTGGTTGGCGTTTACTGACTCAGCTGACGTAGTGACATCATTGTTGCGGGAATTCAGATAATTTCATTCAAGTGAAGTGCACTAATTTGGATATGTTTAGCAAAAATAGGATCATTACGAGGTTCAAAGCGTGTTTATGCTATGACCTGCTATCCCAATACACGGTATTCCCAGTATTTTGCATTTCCTCAGATAAATTTGATGCTCCAGCCTTTTTGGATCTCAGTCTGCAGACGAAAAGATCCAATTAATATTAAGAATGATAAGATTTGTGATAGCATTTTGCATCCAACGGATTTGAGCGGAATCTCTAAGTTGAGCTTCTTGACTTAAAAGGCAGGAAGAAATTAAAAAGTGATGCAGTCCCCTCATTCCATATTGCCTTTGCCTTTCCCAGTTCAGATGACCTTAAATCCTCCAGAGGTATTCGTAAGTAAGCTTTGTGAAAGGAAAGAGCATGTAAATCAACTTTTGGAAGCAAGTAAGGTACAAGAAACAAGTATGGACTCTCGGAATTAGATACTAATAATGAAGGGCTCATGGAAATTTGAAGCGGGATCACTGAGTCCCAACAAGAGGTTTTGACCAAGAGGAAAAGCACTCGGATTCACGTTTACAAATTCAAAAAAAAAGGGTCCAGTGTGTGAAAGTAAATGTGTCTTTGTTTTGTGAGCGCAAACGCTAAAAATTGCAAAAATAACTTTCTTTTTCGAAAAAGTAATTGTGTCTGTATAAAACCAAGTGCAAGTTACTAAACTCATAGAAGCCTACACATGATTTGATAAGAACCACCCTAAAAGTAGCCTCTCCAAAATCCAAGTAAGAAGAATTATAGATCCCTTAAAAAGTTTCAATTGAGGATACTCAAAAGAGGATGTAACCACTGCATATATAAGAGTAGAATTTCCGTGCTGCGTCACCTTTATATGTAGTCAGGGCCGTACGTCAGTATTGCACTTTGTCCGCTTCAGCGGACCAAAAAAAAACAACCTTACTCAACCGTCCACCAATCATATAGGTATGTAAATATAGATGAATTAAGTCATAATTAATTATTAAAATCTATTATATATATGTAACTTATGACCAACTCATAATAGTACTGAGTCATTATAATAAAATTACATATTTGTAGCACGTCCACCCAAAAGGAAGCTAGATAATTTTTCTCAAAATTGAACATGGAATACATTTTCCAACAAATTATAGTTCATTTAAATGGAAAAATGATTCTGATTAATCCTTTGGAGGCACCACAAATTGGACTTAAATTAGCCAAAATTCACCGGCACATTTATAGAATTAGTAAATTAATAAATTATATCTCTAAGACCATATTGGGGCCAAATTAAGTCAGATAGATAAAACGGAGGTTTTAAACTACAGTTAACACTCTCGGGTATCTCAATTCATCGCAGAAATTTGAATTCAAATCCTGTAATTTACCGTAATATCTCTTTCAAATATTGCCTGTCATTTTATAAATATAAATGATTGAACCTTTGAATATAAAACGCGTTTTCCGCTTCCCGTGATACCTTTCTGATAATTAATAAATTACTGCAATTATTTCAAGAGTACTTTACAGCCCAAAAAAACAAAACAAAGACGCACACAACATTTTTCGTATGGATTTAAAGTACTTCACATTGAGTGGATATTTGAGTTAGATATTACGTTTAACGTTACTAGTTGCAAATGTGAAGTACTTTACAGCGAAAAAAAAAAAAAAAAAAAAAAGACGCACAAAACTTTTTTCGTATGGAGTACTCTTGAAATATTTAAGAGCGTGAGAATTTGTTTCATTGAATACAAGATAAATTAAATTATTACTGCTTAAAAGGGACATAAATAATAGTTATGTACTTTTTAGAGTGGATTGTTGCAGTAATTTATTAATTATCAGAAATGTATCACAGGAAGCGGAAAACGCATTTTAACAGAGAGTTGGTGATTTGTTCTTTCTGTCAGAAGGAAATACAGAAGGACAACTTTAATGATCACAAAGTTAAACTCCATAAGAATTACCCCAGCTGCAAGTATCAAGTGAAAATTGATCATAAGGAGCAGAAAACATTGAACCTTGCTGTTAAGAAAACTTCCTCTGCTACATCCTCATTCTCAGTCACTGCCTCCTCCTGTCCCGATGACCCTGCTCCAGTTGAGGCCTTACTGCCTGAACCAAGATCTGAAAAGTCCGTTTCTGCTGAAGAGAAAGTTACTGCAGACAAGAAAATAATGGCGACTCATTAAATTACCCCAGCGGACGGATTTCTCATGGAATAAGACTTCCTAATCTCGATATCGGACCAATCTTCTCTCCCGAGCAGCTCTCTGTAGTCAACAACAACAATATTCCCTCTGCAGAGGACTCTGAGACTAGCAACAATGTCCAGGGAGGTGAGAAGAGCAAGACTGAGGAGATGGAGTTTGTGGACGGAGGCCCAGAGTACCCTGTCGTCTTCACGAGCCATCTGTGTGACCCGATACTTACCGGGCGGGAGCCAAAGCGGAAGGACTTCTAGACCAGAACCAGAGTGGAGACTGAGCGGGAAACTGTGCCTAAAGTCGAGAGAGATCATCCTCTACAGCCCAAGTTACAAACATACAGTCCTCAGATAGATGACAAATACTCCAGAGACTTTCAATATGACTGGTTCCGTAAGTTCCCGTGGCTAGAATATGACGAGGTTGAAAAGTCAGCCAAGTGTTTCGCCTGTTCCAAATTTTTCATTTCCAACCTTGGGAAATTTGAGTTCAAAACATGGAAAAACAGTTCCTCGTTGAAAGTGCATTCTAAAAACAAAAAACACAAACTGTCGATGGAAAAGTGGATCAATTTCCTCACATCAAAGAGAAAGAATACCTCGGTTCTCGGCCATGTTCAGTCTCAACGTGCTGAGGAAGTCCTGAAGTGGCGAGCTTATTTGAGGTATCTTTTCCAAACTGTTGGGTTCCTCGCAAGGCAAGGATTGGCTTTTAGGGGCGATTCCGAAACAAGAGAAAAGCTGACGGAATCTAATGAAAACAATCAAGGAAACTTCTTGGAACTTTTGTCCCTGCGTTCACACGACAATCATATTCTCAAAGATAAACTGGAGGCCGAAGTCAAAAAATTTGGTTCAGCTGGGGCAGGTTTTGGACTTCACCTGACATCCAAAATGAGCTGATAGAGATTATAGCATCCAAAGTGATGGTAAATATAATTGAAGATGTCAAGACTTGTGCCGGCGATGATTACTACTGGTTCTCTGTGATTGTTGATGAGACATCATATATGTCAAACACGGAGCAGTTCAGTCTGTCACTGGGATATCTGACGAGTGAAGGCATCAAGAAAGAGAGCTTCCCCAAGTTTGTAAAAGTTACCCAGACTGACGGCAAATATTTGTTTGAGAAGCTTCACGAGGCTGTCAAGGATCTCGGCCTTAACCCCGCCCGCACTGTCTCCCTGTCCGCGGACGGTGCCTCCAACATATCCGGCATCAAGAAGGGTCTTGCCCCAGGTGGAAGGAAGCAGCCCCACTGTGTGTTTACATCCACTGCTACGCTCATGTCCTCCATCTTGTAGTCAAGGATCTTCTCTCAGATATAACCCTGTTGAGAAATACAATGGGGACAGTACAAATTTTATACAACTTCATTGAAGGGTCACCAAAGAGGTCAGCAATCTACAAGTCGGCGGCGAAGATAACAAGTAAAGATGAGGAGCATGCCAAGGTGATGACCCTGAAGAACCAGTCTGCTACCTGCTGGAGTCTCCGCTACGATGCTGTACACGCTGTATCTCTAGGGATGGTCAGAATCATGAAGACCCTCATAATAATGAGAAAAGATAAAGATACATTGTCGAGTTCAACAGCAACTTCTCTACTCAACAGCATCTTTAGTCACGAATTTGTTTTCGGCATTGAACTGTTGAAGACACTCTTCAGACACACATCTAGCTTGTCAGATGAACTTCAAGGCAGAAAGGTTGACCTAACAAAGGCCCGGAAACACGTCAACCTAGTGATTAGGACTCTTGAAGATCTTAAGAATGAGAAAATCTTTGAATCAATCTGGAAACTTGCTGAGTTGAAGTCGTCTGAGATGAAATCAGTATTTGACCAGGAGGACTCAATTGATTTGGAATTCAAGGAGGCGAAGATTCCAAGGAGAATAAAGTGGAAAGGAATAACTGAATCCTACTTCCGTGAAACACATTTCCATGTTGCAATCAATAAGATTGTATTAGAGCTTGAGAGCAGATTTGCCACCGACGATACAAACATCACAATGGATCTCATTGCAATCGTCAATGACAGTGAAGTGGAGACCTGTGTCAATGAGCGTGTCGCCAAGCACTACAGACTTGAACTCGAGCAGCTCCAGTCAGACCATGCAATCTTCCAGCAATTCAAGGTTAATACTATAATGTTTCATTTTGCATTATATGTTTAAAATTTATGTTTATCTAAGCAGATATTGACACAGAAGACATGGTTTCGTCACAAATTGCTGCGGAGTTAATCAGCTCGGGAGTGTTCTGCCTGATGCCGGAGCTATACAGGTGATCGTTATCCTAGCCTCAATGCCCATCAGCAGCTGTGAGGCGGAGTGGTCATTCTCCTGTCTCAGAAGGCTCAAGAACCACATGAGGACCACCATGGACCAGGAGAGGCTCTCCTCCCTCACCCTCTTGAACATGGACAGGGTGATGGTGGACAAGGTGCTCCATGAAGACATGGACAGTTTGATTGACACCTTTGCGTCAAGGAAAGAGAGGAAAAACCTCTTCTTCTAATCATGATAAAGAACACATGCATTTTTTTCTTCATTTTTTTCAAACACATCACCACGTATACATGCGAGTTAAGAACATCAAGACTTGTGAACATAATTTATTTTCTGTCGATGTAACCGTTTCATGGTATATTATAATCTCGTTCATTATTTCATCCGTTATTATTTTAAAAATATTTAAGGAGGTTTAAATTGTTTGACTTAATTGTATAGTTCAAAAATTTTCTCTCATTCTTACACCGTGCATTTTATACTCCATTATACTCCTTCCTTTATGAATAGGTCGGCATTGACTTTCCGTCTAGAGTTTTTCCTTTTCATTTTATTTTTCCCAATGTTTGCCTGAAGAAAATAATGGTCAGACAGTCCATTGGACGATATTCTTGCAAGGTTTAATCTATGCTGTAGCATTTGCCCTGTTTAAATATCCCACGTTCATCACTGAAAATCAACCGTTCCCCCTTGTAAAGCGGACCGAAAAATCTTCCTGACATACGGCACTGTATGTAGTCACCTTAACTTAGAATATAGATAAAAAAAGAAAATTAGTTAATGGCTATGCCACCGACGACTCGGGTTCACCTAAAATAGACGCAGTCACCCCTAAAGTTAAAGGTATATCATACTTCAGCTGGATTTTGGCTCAATAAAAAATATGCCAGCACTCAATATATCAATCATCATTTAAGTCGTAATCTGAAAATTAAAAAAAAATATTTGAAGAATAAAATGTATCACCTATTTGTTACTCCTATGGAAGAGAATATGAAAGAGGAAAATAATGTAACAGTAATTGGAGAAAAGCTCGTTGAAATTGAAGCTTGAGTAGATATATATTTGGAAAGACGTTCGAACAATTCAGTCAAGACATCCATAAAAGCAAAATTACGCAACCAAATTGAAGGAAATGTCAAACAAACAGACTTCCTGAAATGGATTGAGACTTACGGGAAGTTGACTCGTTCGAAGGAAAAGACCAGAGAAGAGCAGATTGCAATATTATAGGGGTGTTGCTCAGTTGGATTTCTTATCAAAGTACACCACTTGTTTGAAATTCCAGCTAATACTACCATAATTCAAAATGTGAGTAGATATCTAAATGATAAAAAGCAAATTGTGGCAGCAACATATAAATTAGTAGAAGAAAACAAGCTAATTTTGAGGATTTTGATGAATTGTATTTTGAATTAAAGAGGGTGGCGGAGAAGGAAGAAATTTATGAAATGCAATCAGAAGATAGATACATCATTATTGTACAACCTCGAAATAGAAGCTGACAGACCGCAAGCTAAATAAAGAATACGAATGAAGGTGCAAGATAAAATATTGACAAATTAATACTTTAGCAGCTTGTTGGACAATAGCCCCAGTATCCACACCTATGTGGGGTATAAGTTGCATGCCAAGAATATCCCAAGCTTTTAAACGTTGTACAAATATTATTTGTATCGTATCCATATTTGAACTGGAATGCGCAAGCATATCCACTTCTCTACAATATTAATATCCTGGAAAACTGTGGCCGGAATATAAGGATCAATAGTTTCTCGACCAAGTAATGGATGTGAAGGATCTTTTCCCTAAAAGGAATTTCATTTTATGACATTCTTTGGCAAAGGTTTATAAGTTAAATGTTCTTCAATTTTAAAGAACTCTAATTTTTACTTGGACAAGTTGCTAAAATATGATAAGACAATCTTTTTTTAAATTATTGCCTTCTACACTCTCCCTCTCCCAACAAAATATGAACTGTGACGTAGTTAAAAAATTAGGTGTAGAGTTTATAATGTACCACCCAAGAAATCCAATTTTTCTTTTTGCATTAACTAATACTTAATAAATAAGATAGTTTATTCCAATCTATGTCATATTTTATACACAAAAACTCGCTATAAATATAAGTTAATTAACAACAAAGGTGAATTTATAAGTGTAATGTAAAGTTGTATCAATCCTTCATATGAAAATTAAAAATGATGATGTCCCGTTTCTGTATTCCATTCTTCAAAAACGTTCTGAATTTTAATGCAGACTTGAAATATCAAATATGCAATACTGTAGATTAGATTTTAATCAATGAAATAAGTCATTGATGGTTGCGGAGCGAATAAATACATGTAGCAAAGTTTTAAATTTACTTTTTGAGGGCTAAGCATAAGAATATTACCGTACAAGTTGTAATTATTAGAATAAACAGCTTCAATCAAACCATTTATGATCCAGCTCAATTAATTTCCTGTGAAAATATATCATTTATTTCCGAGCAATTCATGATAGAATTTTCAATTAATTATAGAACTGAACAAGAAATTAGTTTTCTTACTACTTTATAAGTGAATTACTCTACATTGAGTGGCCATTGTAATCATGAGCTATTCTAATTAAAGGTTTATAGCATTCATATCTAAATATAACGTTATACATTAATATCTGGAAGTTAAAGCTGAGCTTGCTGTCATAATAAATTATAAGAACCAATTTGAAATGAAATGAATATCAATTGAAATTCACTATGACCCGTATCATCAGTTTGAGTAGTGACAATAATAACGTTTTGTTGCATTAAAATAGGTAAAATATGTACTAGTTCATGCTTAATATGTTGAACAATCCACACTTAGGCTATGTATCCATAATATAGATAAGTTTAAAATTCCTGAGGTTAAAAGGTACATAGTATTCAAGCAGATACATATATTAAAGTGTTTGTTATTTTGTACAGTTGACCAAATTCAAAATTATCATGGATCACGAGATTTGTTTAGGTGTTGGTAATTACCTAAAAAAAAGTTCCATCAAAAACTGTTACCCTTCATCCGGTCAATGTTTCAGTGTACCAAAAGTACTTGAAAAGGAATTCAAATTAAAAAAAAGAAAAAAATCTTATTGCAAAAAATGAAGGCATAAGAAAAGAAAAAATATTTATATTTTTTTATAAATTTATTTGTAATTTTTTTTACTTTAGTTTTGTAAGTTAAAACTCATGAAGTAACTATTGACGAAATCAAAATATAATTAAATAATTACTAATAAATAGCCTTTTAATCTTAGAATACTCAGTAAATTAGTTCATAAAATCAGACTTTTCAAAGTTTTCATTCAATTTTGATCTTGAGTGATTTGTAACTATTAAATTTTTTGTGTCTTTTCTCTTTATCACATGTTTTCTAGGATTCCTTCGTTGTTGATCCTATATATTGTTGAACGTTTTGAGAATGACACAGAATATCTGCTAGAGATAAATCTTCACCTTGTGCACATTTTAACAATTCAATACTAACCTGTGGGCCTGTGGTGCATTTAGTATTTTTTAAACGACCCTTCAACGATACGGGAGCAAAAAACCTATATTATGTTTTGGGCCCTGCTCATGCTTTCTACAACCCGGTCATTTAGGTTTACATAACCATACATTTGCTATTCCACCCTGGATTTTACAATTTTACCGATTTTTCATATACATAGTTCGTAACATATATAATTAAAAAATCAAAAAAAAAAAAACAATTTAATGGGACTGACAATACGCACTAATAACTCAAAAAAGCTATTACTCAGTAACTCAACCTCATTTAGGAAATAATAAGATAACATGCATCACATTGTACTCTTTCATAGCTTGAGTAGCATCCCCCATTCTTACAACTAAATCACTTTCCTGCATAGTGTATTAATGATGAATTTGCGTCGAAAATTTTAGTTCAATCCATAGTCATTAAGGAAACATTATTATTATAATCCGTAGACTAATTAAGAATTATTTATTCCATTCCTTGTTATAGTCATTTCATCTAAACATAGTAATTAAATCTAAGTCTTATGGCTCCTCGTTTTATTTATGTCATCCCACTGAGCGGACATATCCAGTTTTCAAATTCAGAATTGTTGCAAAATAAGAAACTTGATTTAAGAAGTTACCTCCACTTAAGCTATCATTTTTTCAGTTTTTCTTGCCTGATCGCTTAATACAGTTTTTTCTAACATTTGCGTTCTGGGGCATAAGTAAGTGATGTCCTTGGTCATAGTGAGTATTTTTTTTTTTTTTTTTTAATGGAAAGTCCATACAATTTGTATTTAAATTTGTCAAAAATGTCATTGAAATATTGAGGTGTAAACATTTACAGTAAAAAAAATAATAGTAATTTTCTCCTTTTCTTGATTTTTGATCAAGATTGTTTTTATGTTGATAAAACACATAAAAACGTAATACATTATTATGCATAATTAAAATTCAAATAGAATTGATAATTACAGTATGTATAAATTTAAATTAAGGGAGCGTTTTTTTATAATTTCCGTTTTGGTTTTAATATAATGATTAATTACATATATGATAATTAAATGTGAACATACAACCCTAAGTAATTTTGCCTTAAACTATTTTGCCATACTGAATAAAAAGAAATGAGATTTATACGTCATCTTTATTATGATTATTATTTTCTTGGGTTCAAATGATGTTCCTTGGAATTTTTTATCAAGCATTTTCCCATTGAATGGTTGTTTTCTGTCCAAAAATGATTGAATCATGCTCAAAAATTTCAATGCATACGCAAACAAAATCTCATCTTGTAATGAATTCGAACCAGATATAAATTTGACAATAATATTAGTATCATAAGAATAAATACAAAAATATACACGGGACCGATTCCAATAGAAGAATTGTTAATCACTTCTCTTTTATTAATTAGCATTTGACATGATGGCTTAATCCAGGGCATGATTACATTTTTATTCTAACAGAAATCAAACACTTTATGCATTTTATGGAATTAAATACTAACTATTTTAATTTTAAAAAATCAACTTCAATCAAAATGAAGCAATTACTCCGTAAAAGCTTCATTTATTTATATGTTCAGGCTAAATTTCCTCGAGGCAAAATGTCCTAAGACAAAAGGATTTAAGATAAAATTACAGAGCACTTGAACATACATAACGAACATAATGATGTGCCGTTCGGATTTCAGCATGATATATTTGTCGAGAGAGTAAGTCATCCACAAAAAGAACCATGGAAAATAATATTGTAAATTAAGCGGATTCAATCATTCCTAGTAGTTATGGAAGTTAACTTGTATCGAAAATTGTAGAAATCCATAGAAATCATTATTATTATGGACTAATTATTTATATTTTCTTTCTTGACATACATTATAAATATATAATAATTAACATGACTAAGATATAAATTCTAATAGAGAATTATTAAAGGCTTTTAAACTATATTGACGTTGAAACTATTGAATCTTTTCTCATCCAGTGTATATGCTACATGATATCCAATTAAGAATTTAGTCGCAACAACCGCTACAATGAGAAAAAAGATGTATGTAAGATAAATATAAATATCGAGATGGAACATACATAAGATTATTAAAGCTAAAATCCCCATGATGATTCCTTGAGTTATTTGACCAGAAAAACAAAATCCAAATGAGAGGATAATCACACACCCTAGAGCAATTAATATACATCCAGTACAAGTCAACTCTACATAGATCCATTTACTTTCGTACCGAAGGGATGTTTTAATAGCCATGTACCTGATGCCAATGAGGGATCCTTGGATAATTATTAACTGCATTATTGAACCGATTGCTAGTGGAAGAGGAATATGTTTTGAGTAATAAAGCAGGGAGAGGACAGATGAAATGATTCCAATCAAAAGAAGTAGCACAATTTCCACCGCTAACCAAATTCTGTAGATTTTAGCGTAATTTCGAGTCATTTCTCAGCTTCTATTATTCTTTAAGGAAGAGCCAGGGAATTGAAATAGTAACTGAAATAATTTGTCAGCAATCAGGTTTTGATTCTAATCTAATCTAATCAAGGACTACTAGAAGAAAAGGACTCGAGACAGAAAAAAATCAGCAGACAGCTGCAGCCCCATTTTCATGTTTTATTCTTCTGAAGATATATTTTTATTTTACTAATGGAATTATGTATGTTTTTTGGACCTTGGAAACTCGTATGTATATTGTTGTTTTTAGTCTAAAATGCTGAAGAAGATATTGATGTACGAGGACTGGAAAGCTGAGTCCATTCCTCTATCTTAATTACAGCTTCAAATGAGGATAGGATTCTTCAGAGTCCTCATACAAAGGGGGGATTCAATAAGTCAAATTTAACTCTCAAGTCCCAGGCATGAAACACAACTCATTTCATAAGTAGAGCATCCCATTCAAGAGGGAGGATCCCCTTTATCTTCATGGGATAATAGGCAAGACTCTTCATTGTATCAAATATATCACTCATTCAGTCATTTATTTTGTAGAGATATCGACAGGATTCAGAATCCCCATCTAAGTTTTCATACGACTTGATTAACATCCAAAGTGGATTCACACAACAAGTATATTTATTTTTAAGCAATATCTGCTCTGATGCCGTCGAAGAGGAATGGATCTCAGCCTCTAACCACACCATTAAAAAATATCACGTTTAGAAGGGCTCGACTCCTACTCCACTGCACATCGGGAACTTATATCCATGAATTAATCCCTTAATATGAGCATTAGTCTCTCTTAACTTGGCATACTCATGCTGGATTATGTAAGATTGTCACTTGCTATTCCTCAACTTATCTCACCCACCCCCTTTGGACAATCTACCTTCACAGATATTAAAATATGGTTTTAGCTTTTGAACTATATAATATTTAAATTAAAATAAAACAATTTATTAACAAGGAAAACATACATTTTTATAATATTAATTTAACCCTATTATCACATTCAGCTAAACTGAATTTAATTTCTTAATTTTTCTACGACATCCATTTTCCTGTGTACTTCCAAATCATTTAAGACGAATGTCATCGTTCATTTCTGACCACGAAATTCTTAAAAAGACTATTACTGTAAACACGTGATACTCGGGGAAAAATGTTGCCCCTCACATTATGCCCATTTTTACAAGTATATTCCAAAACTTCTTTTAGGTTTGCGTTTTCTAATATTTTTGCTGTTTAAAGTTGCGAAAACCATGATCTTGTATCGTTTGATTTTGTTAATAATGCCTTGGTCTCTTCGTTTCAATTGATAATAATACCATGGTTATGAGCCAACAGACATATTATAAATGTAAAATCGGATACAAGACCACCTCGATTTATTAGATTGATAAATGCATCTCTCTTTTTAACATGGTTCGGATTATTATCATCAATTTGGTCATTAACTTTAGAAACACTAGTCGACTTAATAAGGAAATTAATGCAATTTTCGCAATTGAGGCTTCGTGATACATTTCTGGCAATATATCCAGCCACAAAGTAAAGCAAAGCCTCGTTTTCATCAATTGATTCTAATGAATCTTCCGCAATGACTTCAAGGACCTTATCGAATTCACTTTGAAAGTAATTGACTAGTATGTAGTCCAAAGCATTAGTTAATTTCATTAAAAAAAAATGTTGAGAACTTTATCCATGACTTTAGTCTAATAATCTTTCTCTAAAAACTGGCGGACACTTAAGTAATAATTTCCTCTTCCTCCCATTTGTAATCTCCACTCTAATTTGTCAGTGCCAATCTTTCCGAGGAGGACATACTTAAATCCTTTTCCTTTGACAAAGTTTTCTACGATTTTAGGCAAACAATCTGTTGTTTTCCTTATTCATAGCATTGTTTCTCCCGATAGACATTTACTTTTATCCAAGGCCTCCCATTCATTTAACCAATTTAAAAAAATCATACAAAAAGGTACTATTTTCATCATGAAGACTTATAGCCGGAACTTTTGAAGAATCTCGCTCTTTAATCCTCACGTAAGGTGTTCTAACATTCACAATATTCCACCATCTCCTAATTATTTTGAGAAACTGCACGGTTTTTCGACACTCTTCATTGTTATCCTCATTAGCGAAGTGCTCTAAAGCAGCCACAGTGCTATCATGAAAAAAAATTCTGATAACATGTCAGAATAAAACATTAACGGCAGCTGTCTGCTGATTTTCTTCTGTCTCTAGTCCTTTTCTTCCAGTAGTCCTTGTTCTAATGATATTGTTTTTACACGCTGATGTCACGTATAAAAGAGTAGGGACTTTATTAATAACTGATAAGTAAGGTCACTAACACAAAAAGTACAGCTTGCCTTGGGACATGGACAACTTTGCGTGGGATTACTCGCCTTGGATAAAGCTGGCTAGGCCGAAGAATTGCCTTATAGAACTTATTGAATATAGAACTAAGAAAACAATCAATGATAGCCAGAACTTATACGTTCTGGTCACACTTCTCCCTATTATAGATATCTTGTCTTTTTTAAAGGTCCTCTTTGAAATAGGTATCGAATTATGATGTAACTTCAGCGACTCAAATGACGTAGATAGTAGTAACTAATGTTATGAATAGTGATAGATCGATGTAAAAAGACTAGTGATGTCCCACGAGCAAAACTCGGCTCGTAGTTATAAAAAGACGAGTGATATTCGGAAATCGTCAAAACTTTAGATCTCTTGAAAACTTGAGATTTTCTGTTTTTCTTTTTCGATCCTAATTATAATATGTAAATCTTCCTAGATTGACTTCCTTTCTCTGTGAAATTTAGAGTTTATGTTTTCTTAAAGGCAACACTAGTAGAAACATGTTGACTTTTGTGCAATGTGTACTCTTAACCCCAGTTCGGTTGAAAATAAATCTTGTTTGGTTTTTTTTTAGACTTGCGGGAGAAATCGACATTGCTTGGAATCAGGCAATTTATTAAGCACACGCTCAAAAAGTCATCCTCAGACCAATATAAATACAACGAGCATGGCGGCATTAATGTAGATCAACAAATATATCTAAATGCATGAGGGAGGGGCTACTATTAAACATCAATTTGAATAGTCAAACTTGATTTTTAATCAACTATCTACTAATTCGTTAGGCATATCCCTTGAGATTTAAGCTTTATCATAATCCCCATTCCTCTAAAACTTGCAGTATTTCAGGTAAGAATATTATTTTAGTAACTATCATCATCTTCTTTGTTTAACTAGTAGTTTCATCTTAGAATAAACCCATTTTTAAGTGAATCTTGGAAAATTAATTCCAAAAACAATTTTTAAATTACAAGTTTCAGTAATTCCTTGAAAATAAGAATTTTTTTTTGACGTGTTTTTCAGCAAGTAAAAGTGTTCAGGTGAGTAACGAGTATTCAAGGGATTAACAAGTAAAACTCGTAATTCCTTGATTTTTTTTTTTTTTTTTTTTTTTTGCAACTTGAAAATACTTGTGCAGCAAAATTTAGCTCGCAGAACATCACTAAAAAAACTGTAGATTTTAGTTCAAAGTCACACGTAATATTTGTTTGTAATGTCTGTTCGATGTATGAGATGTTGACACAATGTAATAATCATGATTTGAACCCAAAATTACGGGGGAATATGCAGTATTAAAGGTACGGCATTACGTAGCACAAAGGGCTAGATACAGGCGCTAGACCTACTGGTTTTTTACTAGCTAAGGATAGCGTGTCTTTAGAGCCCTTGATATGTATAATATCTATAAATCTATATATATAGAGATATAAATCCATTGAATTTTTTAGCTGAGCCATTTTTTTGGAATTGGATATTTTATTTTCCTTAGCAGTTGTCATTATTATTTAATTCCCGAGTAGTGAACTTCATTTCCTAAATAGATTCAATTATATTCAAGACCAGATTGGACATTCGTGTGTGCACATAAAAGACAAAGAGTAACTCTGAGGTATGCTGTGGAGTTATAATTGTAAGTCCTTGTTAGGCTCAGAGTGGAATTGGGAATCAGCATCGGAATAATACTAGTAAATATCCTTGCTTATTTTCTTTTCTTCTTCCTTCCATTTCACAGCTGAGTTTAGCTGATCTAATGAAACGTCATGAGTATTATTCCTTTTCTCCTCCAAAACATTCTTCAAATTGTCACAAATTGTTTTTTTAGGATACCCATTCTACATAGAATTTTCATCACTATACATATATGTATATTGTGTACAAGTTGGAACCTTTACAACACTATTGTACAAGTTGCAACTTGAATAACAATAAAATACCAACTACAACGTGAACAAATAATATTGTACGGGTTTAAACAAGTACAAGAAATGGAAAGGTACGAGTCGTAACTTGAACAAATAAAAAGGTTAGGGTAGGGTCTATGTAATATTCTAAAATCTGTATAATATATACAGATAAATATAGGTTGCTACAATTTACATTTTATTTAGGGATTTATTTCTTTTGATTTTATGATTAGGGCGTTATAAAATAAAATGTATTACTTACAAAATAATTTTGCGTGGCGTTGTTTGCCGACCCCTTAATTAGACTCTATTAATCATCCCTTCCAAGTTCCCCCTAAAAAATGAATTAGCTATGAGAACTACACTAATTGACAATTGCCTATCAATTTCTAAAGTACTTTGGTTATCTTCCAAATATTATTCAGTCACGTGTAACAAACCCAGTCAAATTAAGAATGTATTAAGAAATTAAGTTTCTTCAAAAGCTATTCGAACTTAAAGGAAATAATAAATCGCACTCTCTTTGGGATGAATTGGAATCTTATATGGAGGAAATAATAAGTTCCAACCCGAAGTGTCCTAAGGATATAACTGGCTAAGAAACTAGAGTAATGAGGCAGTGAGTATCTCTATTTTAATATCTTCGTTATCTCTTGTAAAATTTAACATTTGTCATTTGATGTGACAAATCTTGCTAGGCTTGGACACGTTCACCCTTTTCCATTCATTTTCGGAAAAGTGTCCGTTTCGTTGTTCATTTTTTCCGTTCATTTTTTAACTTTGAAAAAAATATAGAAGAATTAAGTTTTGTGGGAACGATAATAAATATTGTTCCCACGACATGGCATCAAATCTAATAAAGTCAGAGCTAATTTTTAAGTATAAAAACCGTTTCAATAGCAATACTAATTAAGTATATCGGGTGCGGGGAAATAATATTTACACTTCCAATCAAAAACGTTATCAAGATGTATTTCAACAACCAGTTATAATAGGCTGGCTGTGTCAATATAATAAAAATAACTAATATGATGTCTTGGCTACCCTAATCATCGACGTAGCCCCCCTTGGCAGCAATGATGGCTTCCAGGCGGCCACGGAAGGCATTGCACCCATTACAGATGTATTCCCCAGACATGGCATCCCAGTGCTGGTGGACGGTGTCCTTGAGGTGTTTATACTTGGATGACGGATGGTGCAGGCCTTGGACTCAACCTGTAGTCCAAGAAGTGAAGTCCAATGGTTTGGCATCTTCTGTGAAGGGCCCATATTTTTTGGCTAGAAAAGAAAGTTGTCCTCCAACCACTTCTGGCCTTTTAGGATGCTGGAACACCATGTTCATGTCCGGATAGTTGGTTTGAACCCATGCTAATAATTTCTCCTCCAAGGCATTCACGTAGTCGGCCCCTATGAGCCTATGTCTGACTGGGAACCAGATGATGGGAATTGCCTTGCCATCTGAGGTTACAAAGCCCAGGTACATGATAGATGCAGGATACTTTGTTTGTCGTAGCGAGAGTCCGGAGGGACTCATCAATCTCCGCAAATTACAGATACCTATCATTTTGGCAGTTTTGCACGGGGTCCACTGTCCATGTCTTCTCGTCACTGAAGATCACAACCCGACTGGCCTTGGCCTTCTTGAGGGCATTCAAAAGATCCTTGCGCTGATCAAGGGTAGGCGGGGTAGCCTTTTTGACTTCTTTCAGATTCAATTTTCTACCCGACCTAAGCTTATGTCCAACTTCACCGACTTCATAACGGAATAAACAGTTTGCTTGGAGATCCCCAAGTATTTTGCAATCTCTGTTGGTTTCTTGCCAGCGTTTAAAAGTGCACGGACCGAAATTTGTTGGTATCGTTCAGATGGCATTTTCTTGGCTTCTAAGACACTTACAAAATCTAGTATGTTTAATCAAGATCAATAATACCGGAAAGAAATGTTCAGTGAAGAACAAAGCGACTTATCATCCTTTCTCTACGTCAAACTCCTTCCAAGTCTACTCTATTGCGTCTCTTAATATTCTTGAAAAACTTTTTCATTGATTTGAGTCCTTAATTGTCATTGATTTACTTAACGAACAAAGGACTCATATCTATGACACTGAGTCCATTTATAAGGCTGTATTATTTCTGTAATTCTAGACACTTCATCCTCGCTTTCGATTCTAGTGTTACTTGTGAGTATCTTCATCTTTCACTGTAAAAAAAAAAAAGTAGAAGACGATCCTGGACCATTAATTTAATGTGGTCCTCTTTCCTAGATATTTTTTAGAACAAAGGCACAAAACATATTCAACTCGCCTATTACCTACACATATGCATCAATAGTTTATGGTAACTCTTACGTGATAACTATGTTAATTAATTATTTGTGATCTTATAACATAAGTAGACTTATTTTGGAAAATCTGAATTTAATTTAACATATTTCAAAAATTAGTGAGTCGGAAGTCGTTTTCTGAATAACTAAATCACTTGTTGTCATATTTAAATATCACTCGATCGTGAGGATTTAGGATCTCCACATCAATATTCAATCAATATATTACGGATTACACTAAATGCTTACGATCTAACAAAACTGTATAAAAGAATGATTATTTTAGTATTCATTGACACTAAATAATCGATTAATTATGCTCCTTGACAATTGTAAAGAATATTAATATTACATTAAGGCTCAAAATTATTTTCTTATTTACCAATTGTAAACAATGGTGTAATGCAAATATGTATTTATTCATGTTTCATTGATTTAAGTTTATATATATATATATTTCATTGTTTAGCCTTATAATTTGTTTGATAATTGATTATTTTACTATGTATTATAAGTATATAAGTATTACTAGGTATGTAGTAAAATGTAAGAATAATATTTTCACTAATTATAGTATTTTAAAACTAATAGCAGTAGATCTATATTTGATAGAAATTTTTGACGTTGAATTTGATAAAAAGCATCCTTTAAATTGTTTTATATTTTGATCAAATTTTCAAGTGCATGATAAAACTAATAGTTTCTGAAGTAAATGATAATATTCAAAAAGATATAAAAATAACTTCTATTAAAATAAAAACTAAGGAGTATAAAAGGATTCAAAAGTTGAATAGTGGGCATATAATGATGATTTATTTAATTAAGAATATTGATAATGTTATTCAACCGTTATAAAAATTTCGCTTGTCTAATTGCAATTTACAATATTATTATTAATATTTAATAAATTCACACCAATCTCCTCTTATTTAAAATAAGAAAGCTATCAATGAATTAAAAACCTAAGAATACCCCATATCTTATCTCTCGCACACGCCTTCTCTTCCTTGTAAGTTAAGTATTTATTACTCCAATATGTGATTCCTTGTTTAATCTATCACCTGATTCTAAATATAGTTAAGTATCGAATGGCTAGTCTCTCCAAGTCAAAGCCGCTTTAACTTGGGAAGCATTTTAACATTTCATCTTTCAGGTCATTATGGTTCGATGTTTGATTTCATTTTAATATTTCATGGTAAACCCTAATCTAAGTTTTGTAGATTACCTAGCAGGTCACTAAACGTCCTAATTGAACTCCTGCCGATCATTTAAGTCGTTGCCAGGTAAAGATTTCTATTAAATTCAATATTTACTTGAATAACAAAAATACTTTTTACAGGCTTACTTTAAAGAGAAAATGTTTTGTCGTTGACCTTTCGGACGATGGCTAATGACACAGGGTGTAGTTCTAAATTTTCGATTATAAGAAAAATAATGGTTGAAAACCTTCAGGAAATAGAAATAGAGTAGAATGAGAGTTTACAATAAATTTTCTTATTCACTCAATAATGATAATGAAAAAGGAGTTTTTACGAACCTACCTTTGATTAATGTACGATTGAAGAAGTTTATGATGTTGTTATACCTAGAAATTACCAAAATCTCTTGGAATTATGTAAATATTTATTATGAATATGGGTTTTTCAGAAACGAATGCAAAATTTGAACCAAATCTAGTAAATATTTATTTGATGAATAAAATGTACTATAATATATAAGTAATCCAAATATAATTTTCATTAAAACATAATACATGAATATATATAATTTATAAAGAAATTATTTAACGTTATCCAAATAATAATGAGGAAATACGAAAAGATTCCAGGCTCAATAAGTTTGGGATTTGCAATGACATTAAGATATTCCAGTATAAATTTACAGAACTTAGGAAGCCACTTTTAACTATTTTTAAACACATTATCACTTAACAGTTCCGAATAACTATTTACATGTATTAACATAATAGAAAATGCATTCCAGACCAACATATCGAGAAAAGAGAGGCACGTTAATAGTCTAGAATTTTCTTCCACTTATTTTCCATTGGCAAAGGAGACTCATAAGTAATAAAGAAATCAGGTATTTGGTATGAGTGATTTCTGTGTTATATACATCAAGGACACTGAAGGACTCTTTTCAATGAAATGGAATTTTTAAGAGTAGGAGACGAAGTAAAGTTGACTTAAGGAGGAATTGACTAAATAATTTTAATCAATAAATGGAGGATGATAAGTTCTCTCTGTTCCTCACTGGTACTTTGAATCGATTATTTTGTCTGTTGATGGAACTTTTTAGTTCTTATAAGCTTAAGTAGGTAGTTTAAAGGATTCCAACTATTAAGTAGACTACTAATAGACTTTAACTTATAGCCGTATACGAAGATTCCGAAGAAGATCTAAAGGAGTTTACATATAGAGACAATGAATATAAGAAGTCACTATCACTTACCTTGAAGTGAAGTGGCAAGTCCACAATAAACGATCCCTCCATTAAAGAAGATGAGATCCATTGAGTGAGGTACAAAGAGGAGAGATCCCTTGTACAGAAAGTGATATTGAAGAGATGATCAGAAGACGTGATAGGATATTCAAATGTAAAATTATGAACACCTTATAACGGGAAAAATGGGTGAATGTGTATCGATTTATCTAAATGCGTCGAACGAAAGATCCATTTAAATGGCAATGAATGAAATATGTATTTCTACGTAGTTCCAACTCTTCTCTTCTCTCCCCCTCCTCTTCTTCGAGTATAATAAAATTAGAAGGACTGCACTTATCAATCATTTACCCAGTTGATTTTTCTCATAACAGCGGACCCAATTATGTATCCACTCTCCAGTTCTTCTCTCTAGTAGTTCTTGCTTGAGCTGATCCCACTTTTCTTCAATTCAGTGTATCAATATATTTTTCTTTTCTTACCTTGTTCCTACATATACTAAAATTATATACAATATAATCCCCTACGAGTTGCAAGTCATTTATATTCAAGTCTGACTCGAGTCACAAGTCGTTATTTTCCCCAATCAAGTCACTAGTCATTTTAGTTCAAGTAAGACTCGAGTCACAAGTCGTTAGATTAGTGACTCGAGTCTGACTCAAGTTCAAGTCATGTGACTAGAGTCCACAGCTCTGGAATATGGTGTCCTATGTTTTGATGAAATGTCATTATCCAAAGAAGTCACTATTTGTCCAAGAAATGAGCAAATATTTGATATCCTAGCAGAGTCTCTGGTACTCCATTATCTTACTAAATGAAAAGAGCAAATTTATTAATCATTTTTTAAATTATACAACTTACGGATTTTATCATGATAACGGCCACCATTTTAATATTACCACAGCCATATAAACAATAGCATGAGGTAATAATAATTATTTTATTGTATTTCCTTATCTTGCCTTCTATTCAACTATTTCCTATTCAATTAACTTCCATTGCAAAACTTTTATTGTATTGTGTTATAATATTTTTGTTTCATCTTTCAGGTCATTATGGTTCGATGTTTGATTTCATCGTGGAAACAAGTGATTTTTTATGATTACAATAGATTTATTGTTAGATATTATTTACGAGTTAGAAAAAATAGGAATCAAAATATACGCAATGGTTTCTGACATTGGGACGTGTGTTATCCGATTCTATCACGGATATATTCTAGGAATAAATACGAGAGACTTCTATATAGGTACACACGTATTACCAGTGTTTACTTCGTCAAGCCTGACTAGATGAAATCATTTCGTCAACTATTGTTTTTTTTTCATGACAAAGACGAAAATCTGACAAAAATCATGACGAAGACCAAGGACCAACAAGTGGGACTGGACTATTTGTTGTCTTAAATAATATTTAAATATTTGCAAAAATTCTTTAAAAATATTTAGCCTGTACCCATTCACATTTTTCTATTCATTTGTTCAATCGTTCCTTTTGTAAAAACTTTCTTTTCGGCGTTCATTCGTTCATTTTTGAATTATTTATTTATTCATTTAATATTTATCTAGTATAAAAAGTCCAATCTACAAAATACTCATTTATATATAAATAATTTTTTGTTTCTCAGTACATAAAAATGAGCCTTAAGGCTGTAGCTAACAAAAAGCAAAACAGGAATCCCAGAGGTCTTGAAATGTACAGGGCTCTAATATACTGGTAGAATTGATGCTCTCAGTTTTTATAAAATTGTGTCCAATTTTTTAAAATGGTTTTTTTTTACAGCCTAAGAAATACCTTCCAGTCAGTTTTTTAGGGCTGCCTTGAAAAGTGACGCAAGACAGTATTGTTATTCAAGGAAGCTCTAATTTATTTTCAACAGTCTCCCTCCTTTAGAAAGCAACTGATCACACTTATTTTTTCTGAGTAACCTTATTTAATGGCAGGGCCGACCCGTGGCATAGATAATACAGATACATTCTAATGGTACTGTTCATCTAGGGACTTGCTATAATGGGGGCGAAAAAAAAAGTTGAGCCTGAACGAAACCCACCTTCTCGGTCGGGGTCAAATGTTCCAACATGATAGTTTGCCCCATAACAGGCGGATGTGAACAGGCTGGGCTGATTTTTTCAAAACCCTGTAAACTCTTCCTGTGAGTTCATATCCCATATACCCACAGTGGTCTTAGTTTGTCTATAGTGTTCACCTCTCCAGACAGATAGGGATATTATTTTTTTATTATTATTGTTATTGGAGACATTTATGCAAGACTTTGGGATGTGGGGTGCTTGCTGTATGATGGTACAAAATTAGTCCCTATTATATACACTATACATATATTCATGCAGTTGTAATATTTATAATTTATTTTCTAACACTTATATTATGTCTACAGTTTCGTTCTTAACATACTCGTAGTTCAACTTTACATTTTGAATCGCATTGACACAGGGCACCATTCTACGTTCCAACTAAACTAAAATTGTGTGGTCAGAAATGAAAAGAGACATACAGTATAGACCAGTGGTTCTTAGCCTGGGTTCGGTAAAACACTCTTGGTAGTTCGGTAAGCCCGGCATCCACTGACGAGACTGTGGACCTTCTTTCCGTAAGAGTGTGCCGTAACAGTGTTGCATCACTAGAGAGAGGGGGAATACCAACATCAAAGAACAACGGGAGTGATTCCACTGTGAGATTCATAAAAGTTTGTATTAAATAACTAGAAAATTTAGTAAAACTTGTCGATAGACAACATAATAGTTAGAAATATGTTCTTCCTTGAACCATAATTAATATACTTATTAAGACTAATTTGCTAATTATTTTCTTAATTCCCTTTTTTAATTCGTATTTAATTTATGTACGTTATCACTTTTTCGCTTAGTACAATAATTGTTTTTTTTAAAAATATTTTTTGGTGCATTTGCGAATGTACAACCCTTACCAAATAAACTTTTTATAGACACTGAGAAGATATCTTGTTTTATGAAATTGTCTACTTATTAGCAAAAAAATATACTTGCCCTCCAGAGTCAGGAAATTTGGTCTGATCTGAATAAAACATAACCTTAAGTACGTAACTTAGAATTCTGAAAACTATTATTTTATGTCTAAAGAGTGTATTTGTCTCCATTTTTGAAATAAATAGCCTATCCTATGCGTTTTTATTAGCAAACATCCATACATGCAACTATAATATTATATTTTAGTAGATATATACGTAATTAATTTTGAAAATTACGGGTAAATAATATGAAAATACTAATCTGGGAGTACTTAATATATAAATATAATTTAATAGGTTTGACCTATTTGGCAAACTATAAGATGAATTAGTATCTTATTTCTATGATTTTTACACCCCAGTATCTACCAAAAAAGAAATTGAATAATTTAAAAGAACGGAAGAATATCTAATGTTATCTATCTCGAAACCTAGCTTAACCTTATGAATACGTTTTGTTTTTATTTATATTTATAATTTTAAATAGAATATTATGTCTTTTAACTAGCAATTAGAATAATTAAAATTTAAAATTATTCATTAAGAATGACAAAATCCTGTTTAATACAATTTCACTTTGATAAAGCTTTTTGTGACTTCAACAAATATGAGATCACGAAAAAAATACTTATGTATGTATTATACTTTATACTTATTGCAAAGCATACTGAAAGATTTGGGATTTACGTAGTATGCATAATATTTAACAATAGAGTATCTACTCTTGAGATGTGTCAACAAGTGTGTATGTAAAAGTAATCCCCACTGAAGTAAACAAAAGCTGATTGATAAAAATATTTCCTTCAAAGCTCATTTCTTCATATTTACAAACGTGAATATTTTAAGTACTTTCCTGTTCACTCATCCTTCTTCATAACTATTTATTTAGGTAAGTGTATAGATGTTTGTTTCTGTAGTTATAAGTTATAACTTATAACGACTTTTCATTATATCAACTATGACTAGGAAGGGGGGGGGGGATAAGGAAATAAACACGGACCATTGGCAATAATTACTCCAATGTCGATCCTCAATTCTCACTCAAAGTCCAACAATGACTTGCAATAAATCCTCGTGGTTACTCTCAGTCTTTTATGAGCTCACAAGAATGTTCAATCTGGTTTTGAATAAATTAAAATGTAGCTGGAAAGAAAGTTGACTACTCAGGAGTTAAATAATTATGGCAGCAAAGTAGGAAAAGTAAATTTATTCTTCAGATTACCAATTTAAAAAAACGGTGTAGCCCAAAAATACACGTGATTTACAATAAAAACCATACGCTGAAGTATTGGTGTATCCTGCACAAGTTTGACGGCATGACATACTTTCTCTTTCTATCTCAAAATTGGAAACAGAGGATAGTTGAAATTCAATTCTCGCAACCTTTTAATAATAAGGAAATACCTTTGATACGTCAAGCATAGGGACACAAAGAATTTATTGACGGAAGAAGAGGAGAAGGATCTCGACTTTTTCGAGTTATTCGGATAATTAGCCCTTTGAAGAGTCACAAAAGTAGATGGAAGGTCTCATTTTGTAGGAAGGCCTTATTTTAATAAAGAAAAGAAGCATTCTAAAATAAATTAAAAACATTAAATTTAAGAAGACTAAATTTCCAATTCGTTTAATTTGCAATCCTTCCAAAATAAAATCTTTTGATACAAAGCTATCGAACAAGTCCAATTTTGTTAATCATGTTTCAGATATACTTCTTCTAGGATGAAAGAATTGGATATAATTGTGAAGAACATATATGCCATCAAATCCACTAAGTCAGGAAACAGAAAATCAAAGTGGAGCATTAATGAATTTTAAGAAAATAAATGAAAAATATGAAAGAACCTCATATGGCTCATAATGTTGTCAGGAATTTTATAAAAAGGACTAACATTCTTGAGACACTTCCTCAACATATACTCGTAGGGATATGTCTGAAAAACCTCTCTAAGAGGTAGTCTTAACTCCTGACAATCTGAGCATACCCTTTAAATGACTCTAGAAAGACTCAATCGTCTGAGTATGAGCACGAGTTAATGGATCCAGAAAGTTATACTTATGTACAACAGTAAATTGTGCCATATCTAACTCATTCCCAAGGTTGCGATAGGCTACCCAATCATCAGAAATGACAGTTGTTCCGGATTTAACGTAAGAACTTATTCGAACAATTGTGATCGATAAAATTAAAGCACAATTCAGTGATACTTAATCATACTATATATTAATAGTTTTAACGAATTAAATAGTTTGAATAGGGGAGATAATTATAGACTGTAAACTAAGCGTCAATATTATAAAATTTGATTTGTTCATATATTTTAAATGATAAACTTAATTTAAATTACATTACTAATAATAGATGTGTTTATTTTTTAGTTATTGCTTATTTAATATATTATAATAATATAATTGTTAGGTATAGAAATATACTGTAAAAGCTTGTATGATCCTACCCGTAAACTTATCCCAACAATTATGATCTATAAAATCATCACAAAATCAAATGATAATTAATGTAACGGAATTTTGATTTCTTACAAATATCTATTTTTTTAAATATAATATTAAGACTTATTATTAGGTAACAAATCATTTATTTTGCATAAGGACCCCGATTATAGACTGTAAACTAAGGATAAAAACACTTCAATTAGGCTTTCAATTGACTCTTATCCGAGTTCATCAATCTCCAAGATGTCCCGTGCAAAGTATTCCTAAAAGTAATTCTACTATCACAATTCATAATAGATGTATGAAAAAGTAGTAATGCCTTACGTAATTAGATATGATCTCCTCCAGCCTCATCCCTCCGTCAACGGATGGACTCCGAGAGAATTCACCCCCTTCCCTACTCCGAATACTCCATATGAGCCAAATTTTCAACTTTTTCTACACAATGAGACCTTCCATCTACTTTTGTAACGCTTCGAAGTGCTAATTAACCGAATAACTCGAAAAAGTCGAGATCATTCTCTTTTACTCAGTAAATATATTCTTTGCTTCACTTTGTATCCCTACGCGTGATGTGCCGAAGTTATTTCCTTATTATTAAAAGGTTGTAAGGATTAGATTTCAACTATTCCCTGTCGTTGTCTTTAACTTTGAGATGGAAAGATAACGTATGACGTACGGGCAAAACTTGTACAGGATATCCGAGTATTGAGTGATTTGCTTGCTTTTTGTTATTATAACCCTTTTAAGAACTTTTTTTTATCGAGTGAATAGAGATAAAATACATTGAGTGAATACCTGACCAAAAGAAATGGAATTCTGTTGAAGCCAGGAGTTAGTTGGCCAACATAATGGCAAATATATGTAGTTATTTATACATCAATCACTTCAGCTATTGTATGGACTCAATACATCCCATACTTCTATAAAAACTGAAGAGTTTCATAAAGAAAAATATAAACAAATGTAATTTAGAGTAAGGATTGAATAAATAAATATTTGAAATATTTTATGTTGTTAACATACATCAGGGTGTTGCCTCGCAAACACAAAAATACCTTATGTTGTCAGCTGTCGATTCCGTCATTTCACTTGATACGTCATGGCTATTTTACAATGGATTATTTTTGATAAATAAGTTATAATTAATCATACTTACGCTCCGTTTCCAAAAGGACAGGAATACAATTTCATGGTGATCCCTCAGCGTAAATATATTCACGTATAATACGTTGGGGAAAAAGTAATTTCGTATTTTTGCTTTATTTAAATGCTTTCTTAGAAGTATTATAATCATACAATTTAACCAAAGTATCCTCAATTCTTTTTAATAACTTGCTGCCAAGGAGAATCCAACTCCATAAACGCCTTCTCGAAGAAGCCCTAGTCCTTATATACAAAGAAGTTTAAACAGGGCTCTATTAAGACGAAATTTTTACCCCTTAAGCGTGTTGGTCATAGACCAGAAAATGATCATCACTATATTTTTATCTCTATGTTAGAATGTTGGAAATTACGTAGCCATAGCCCTATACAAAAAAAAAATGATGGAAAAAAAAAATTGAAAAATTAAAATGAAAAAAAAAAAAAAAAATATCTGGAACAACCTTTCTCAGGAGTTTGTAGACAAATTCTTGCCAGAAGATACCATCTTTTCTTTTTTGAGAGCGGTTTTGCCTTCTGCAGCATCTGCCTTCCACTTCTTATCGACGCCGTCCTTCTTGATAGCGTCTCCTTTTTCCTGACCTCCTCACTTTTCTCTTCTTCGCTCTCATCTTCATCAAGGAAGTTCGCGTGTTTCATATCTTTAAGACTGCTAAAATCAAATGAGTGAGTGCCAACAATCTGATCGGGGCCTTGTCCGTGCATTTAAGCTTAATTTCACTTTGGATGAGAATTTCTCATCAAATCTTGCAAGGCCTTCCGTCGACGTGTAAAATCTGTGATTAATGCTGAAGTTGGCAATATTGAGGGACAGCTATGCTTTCATATACAAGTTTTGTAATTATTATTATTTATTTATTTTTGTTATAAATTACATATTGAAAAAATAAAAGTATTGAAGTATTTTATAAAGTAAACTCTCGACTCCATATTTTACTGACCAAACCTGTAAATTAGAAAGTAACACGTATCCCTTATAACACAGGTAGTCATCACATTGTATCTGAAATACAATAATTAGATGGTATATGTGTACAAGTGAAATGTTCTCTCAAGTTGAAGTGAAGAAGCTGGAAGAATAAGAAAAGGAAGATGTCGACTATGTCGGACTCACTCTAGCCCTACAAACTCTTTTGACTGATCCCAAGACACACACCATGGACGAGGCGAATAGGAGTCAATTACTCTCAAAAGTAAGGATGCTGTAAGCCAATTGAATAATTAATTTGAATGATTGTTCATATTCGGCTCCCAGCCCTTGTTTTGAACGATTGTATGTACGTACATAATAATATAATTGATTGATAGATCGAAAGAAATTGTGTAAGATTCATGAATAAATCAGAGACCTCTCCTAGGAGAATCAGTGTAAATGAACCCTATAATATTCTCAAAAAAAAAATGGGATTCAATGTAATGAAAGTGATTTACGAAAGTTGGCTGGATAATTGGGTATGGACAATCGGGGTCGTATACATATGAAGGCTTGTACAATGTGGATCCGAAATACTGTAAAATGAACAATCGTATATCATTTGTTTAATTTCTAAATTTATAAACTTAAAACTTCCGATAATCAATTCAATACGTTGTAAGTTTTTTTTTTTTTAATTGGCTCCTTTTGTAGGACTATCATATTTGATTTTGTAGCGAAAGTATCACAGCAGTTACGGAACACTTTCATAGGAATGTTCTTCCATTAACTAATTACAAATACTTTTACTGTATCAAAATTTAAATGGAGCTTTCTGTAGGCCCTGTCCTCCAAAATGAACCAGATTCCAAATCACGACTGGATGGAAGCTAAAAAGTGAAGGACTCCTGGACTACTTTGTGACATATTTGACGTGTGGGAGGGAGTATCATCTTGCTGAAGTTCTAAGCCTCTTCCATGATCGTAAACCTTTCTTCAGGATGATTCTAATATACTCCATGCTGTTTTTAATCTTATTAAAAACAATTTTTGGAGACAACCCAGACATTGATAGAATGAGAATATTTTTGGTGGTGTTGACTCACTTTTCCTTGGTTTTAAACAAGATGATACATTTTTTACAGTATTTAAGATCCACTCTTTACGTACAAAAAAAAAAAAAAAAAAAAAAAAAAATGGACAATCCATATACCTATATTATTTATTTATGTGTAGGACTTTTTTATACACCCATCATTACATAGAAAGTCTTTAAACAGTATGATAGGAACCAAGATGGTTTTTTTGTCGAAGGGAGAGCTATGATTGGCTTAAAAAGTGTCAATGTAAAAATTTTCTGCATTGTTTTCACGTTTGGATAGTAATGGGGATGGAAAACTGGGATATGAGGAGTTTGTCAAGGCGCGGAGTTGTAAATGGAAGTTTTAAACATAATCTAAAGCTATCAAGAAGATTAATGTTATAAATACAATTATCATTTTACCTGTAGGATCACCCGCTTAAACACGCAATCTCTGAGTATGAAAATTATTGTTGGTAAATGATATAAATATGAAAAATCTTCAAAGATACTGTATTCACTGCCTAATTAAGCAATAAACAATGTCATTAAAACTCCACACATCGAACAAATAATGATTCATCGATTGAAATCATTGTTAGAGATCCTCGTTCCTAATCCTACATAATTGAGCAGTAAAACTAGTATTCTAGAAGTTCCTGGCCTTCATAACCTTTGTCATAAGGTGGGGTGGGATCCTCGTGTATGAGGACTATCTCAAGTTGCACTTCACGGTCCTCCTGACGGTCCAAAGAGGCAATTCATCGATTTGGGGGGGTTCTTCGTTGATCTTCTTCTACAAGCTGCACATGAACTCTAGATCCCTCTTTAAGTTATGCCCTACACTTCCTGCTTCCCTGGAGAGGTATTCCCCATCATTCATTATCGTGGGAATCTTTAATACTAGGCTCCTGGAGTACTTCATAGTATCCATAACTAATTATCACCACATCAACTTTAACAATAATAAGATCTAAGATGCACTGACTTTTGACTTTATAATCATTCATGCTGGCGAAATGTTCATTTTAGTTTGTTTATGCACAAAGGATGTCTAAAGTAGAATGTCAAAAAATAATCATTTAACCTTCTAATACTTATAAAAAAAAGTTAATATTAATTAACAGTCCACGTTTTGCTACCCAGTCCTGTACTATATGAATCATATAATTACAAATCCATTTCACTCCATGGAACTCTGCTGAATTAATCACATTAGTATTTAAAAATTAATGGAGGCAAGTTTCATATTATTTGAACTAAATTGACTACAAAACCTCGTGTACTATATTTTTGTAGGGTAAATTTACCAGTTTTTAATAATGCATAATTATTTTTTTTAACATTTACTTGCATTAATGCTATTCTAAAAGTAGAAGGTTCTCCTCTTTATAGAAGTATTTATGATTTCCTGACATAGTACTATTCTTGGTGCAAGTTTTGTCTATCCAACTTATGGTTCAAATAAACCGTCCGAAAGCTATTTTAAGGGAGGAATGGAGACCAAACCCAGTGAGCGGGTCAGGGTGACAAAAAGAAAGCAATGTTCTCGTTTACATAAGTAATTTTAGTAGTCAAACCTTTTGTACCTTATAGGGTAAAATCTTCCGTGGCAAGTTTCCAGACTATTTGTAAATGATAGAAGAGCAAAGTCATAAATGAATGTAATGGTAGTTAGGAGCGGTTGTATTAATTGAAAAAGTTATTATCGTTAGAAGTGGTGGATAGTATTCGAGTCTTGGGACTCAACTTGGACTTGAGTTCATTTATTGAAGACATTGCAACTTGCATCTCGTTTTTCACTGTAAAAACTAATTGTTACTGAGCTAAAGAAAAAGAATTAAAATAAAGACCTGATATAATCATTATGGACTTGAAATGTCTTAAATTAGCTAGTAAGAAATCTGAGGACTCGAATTTCTTTTGATATAAATATTCAAGGACTTGGAATTACTGTAGAAGGACTCATTCCAAACTTTGATTATCACTGCATGCAAGAAATAACACCCTCTCTAAGTATTTCATTTTGATATCCATGACTGCTTTTCGCCGCGTTATAAAAATGATATCAACTTATTACGTTTTGATATTATAATAGAATGTATCCATTGAAATTTTGAGGCATAATTCCATAAGTATTTATTTATATATTAAGACAAAAGTAGTCCTAAGGCTATTTTTTATTACTAATTTAGGGAACTATTTTATTTATCATTAATGAACAAATGGTTTTCATTGTTATAAAATTTGCTCGCTTTGGCCCCCAAAATGACACACCAGGGATATATGTACATTGTTTCATTGCATTTCTAACCTTTCAGCCATTTTAGAAAAACATGAAAACAAACAGTAATGAGCAATTATGGAGATCAAAGAAAACTTTTTAGAAACTCATTTAATAATTAGAGCTGTCTCCTTTTTTTCATTAGGATATTCCTTTAACAAAGTTGTGAAAGAAACAAAAACAAATTCATCTTGTTTTATTTACTTGACAGAGCTTTTTACTTTATGAATCTCACTGTATTATTTTTTTGATTCATTCAGGATATTTTCAACTGTTTGTCAGAGTGTGAAAAAGAAAGAAATCTACTGAATGTATTTGAATGAATGATTAATTATCTCCCTGGTTTCTGACGTGAGTGGGGAGCTTAGAGAGTGATGGATCGGTCCATTAGTCTGATGAAAAATCCCGTAAATTCTCCTAGAAATATTTTCTAAAAATACATAAGTAGGCGAGACCCTGGACAATTTCAATACTTTTTGTTTTAGCTCAATTCCTCCAAACTGGTTTGACTTAGACTAGCTCAACTTTAACGGAATATACCTACATATGTTTCCTATTGGTTGGTGTAAGGCATTATTAACTTGTTTTGTAAACAATAGCAGAACAGCAATTCTTCAGGGGTTTGTTTTTTATAATTGATTTGATAATGAATTGAAGACACCCAATTCTTTAGTTCTACGGGGTGGAACAATTAAATTGTCGATCTAGAAAAGATGATATAATTCCATTTCCGTTTGATGAAACCCGGTTTTCTTTTTTGTATGAAACCCTCTACTAGTTGGTCAGTTGTGTACAACTCCCAAGAGCCATAGGAGTCTTCCACCGCGCCAACCATTATTATTTACTCATCTCTATTTTTTTACAATTTTCCTAAAAACAATGTTGTAGAATACAACTTTTGACTTTTGTCAAAAAAATACTGTCTTAGTCGCTACTATTAGCACACAGTTCAAGAAGAGGATGGAGATAGAAGGACACCTCTGCGCAGGATTGTCCCAGAACTGGGGTCCGAGGAAAGGATTTACAATGTCATGGAACAACCTCAATCCTCTTCTCGTACTCTACGCCCATAGAGGTTACTGGGACAATGTTGTTCCTAGCAATCGACTTGTTCTGCAACATTCTCATGGGAAAATTGCAAAAAAAAAAGTAACTGTGACCTCTAAAAATTTGCATAATCGAGATGACTAAATAAAAACAGTTGCCTTGGTAAAATGTTTAATATTGACATAATGTTCAACGAGCGATATCGGAGATGCACCGATTATACAGTCCCTACATACTTTGGTTATTTTGAGACGAAAATAACTTGCACAGGTAAACCAGGTGCACAAAATCCAGAAAAATTGCTCGATTATCGTGAAAAACAGAAACATAAAAAGTTTTCTTCCAGATAAAAAAGTCAAAATGTCGTGTTTTCGGGAGAGGCTCTCCATCCTGCTTCCTGTGGATGCCCCTGAATTATGTTCTAAATTTTGTGACTGTAGCTGTTTGGATGACGTTAGAAAAAAATTGACTGTTGCAACTTTTCTCTGTCTTTCCTGTCCTCCCTTTTACAAACACCACATTGATCTGACATTCAGCAAAGATTATTTGTACAGACTCTTATTGTTTAAAAAAGTCCATTCATTGCATGTATCACGAATTATAATCATTATCAAAGCCATTAGTAATCAATCCATGAATATTGACATAAGAAAACACAAGTTTGATTTAATTGTTTACCAATCGGTGTGCATATACGTAATTATCCATTATATATGATGCATATATTTATAATTACCCATAGGTAAACCCTCTATTAGTGAACATCCTTTTATGTCGATGTTAATGAACTGGGGTTAAACGTTAACCCAAATATTAAGCGAATTTTATTTTTTTATACACAGTTGACATAGGCTCCAACTTACGCATATTAATCATTACAACATTAGATTTGGGATCAATAAGATATAATTTATGATCTTTACAGTTAAAATATTATTACTTCATATTCCATATAAACTTCTATAAAATATTAATCACTTTTAACAAAGTTTTGGTACTAAAAATGTACTCATGAACTTAGATAAGATTGAGTGGGATATATATAGGATTAAAATAAGGGAAATTAACAAATTAATCAGTTTCACCTAACCTTGATTAAAAATAACAAACATTTCAAGAAAATACATTTGATGAACAAAAAAAAGTTGCATGGAATCGCTATAGCTCATGGATGTGTACGCTTCAGAGTTATTCACATGAACCAAAAGATTCCTAGGTTAGATGGAGTAACTGCAATATTATAATGTTTACTTATACTTAATCAGTGGAACTCCATCTAACCAATTAAAGGAACATTAAAATAAGAAATCTATTTCAAACAGATTTAAAGCAGTTTCATCAAATTTGGGGTGCAGAAAATCCTTGTTCACTAAGGAATGATTAAGAAAGTGGTAAATTTAAAAACGAAAAGGGGTGCTTATTATTCACTAAAAACTTTATTGTCTATTCAAAATATCGAAATTTCAAGGGTAGCTACGTGAAGTCCTGATATGTTAAGGTATCTTAAGATAAGTATAGATGTATTTGTTATTAAAAATTTATCCGACGAAGTCAAGCTTTTTCTTGATGGACATACCACATAAAAAATTAAAACGTTGATTATTTAATATGGGGTCCTACCATGCCATTAAGGGAAGGATTTTTGCACAAATGCCATTGTTTATTTTTGCAACTTTGTTCCAAAAAATGGAAAAGACCCCAGATATGTCCAATTTTTGGGGATTAATGTAAGCGTTCCTAATGTAATATGCTGATCGAAAAAACTTCATAAGAAAGCTTCACTATAAACTTGTTTTAACAACAGACTTAATAAAGAACAATATTTCTTATAAAATTCCATTGGGAAACCCTCTGGTCTTGGTGATTTATTCTTTTTGTTGTAGAGCTTTATATAATCTTCTTTGACATCTGATTTTTTTCCAGTTTCCTTAAATAAATATTTTACAAGTGCTGCATCACTAAAAAAAGGTTGGGAATCCCGAAAATAGGCTATGGTATAGTTTTGTGAGCCTAAAAAGTACCATTCCTGACAGCAAAGATGGTGAACAAACAGTTGAGTTCTTTAATTTTTGAGATGGGGGAGGAATTCTCCACGATTACCAGATAGGAATCCTTTGGATTATAGTAATTAGTGACAAGTAGTGTTAGATCCCTACATCATCCTACACCCAAAGGTTGAGGCCTTGAAATAACTCTGTCAATGAGCCGTGGGCTTCCAGGTTTGAAGTATACCTCAAAAGCACTTGCAGTAAGTTCCACCGCCGCCTGAAAGTAATTATTATTCCCTACGGTAGTCATATTCAACATTCATTATGCTTAATATCATTATTATATATCATATTATTAAAATAGTTTTTGTTATGTACTGAAGGTATTATACGTACATCATTGTTTAATTCGTACATTTGGGTTTACAAACTTTTACACAGCCAGGTTTTATTTGATAATATTGAGGAATTGTTCAATTACTTAAAATTACTAATGGGCTAAGGGTAGTGATGAAAATGGTGTGTATTTTGGGCATGTTAAAAAAAATGAAGCGAAAATCATAATAGTAACCCTGATAATTCGAAGAACTCGGACTCAATATACACCCAAAAGTGAAGTCCAATGGGTTGGTATCTGGTGAGTAGGGGCCACATTTTCTTTGGCCAGAAAGTCAAGTTATCCTCCAACCGACATGTGTGCAGGCGCACTATCCTGACGTTCATGTCAGGGTAGTTGGTCTGGACCCGTGGTAACAACTTCTTCCCTGCTGGTTTCTTGCCAGCGTCCAAAATTACGAGGACACAAATTCATTGGTCACGTTCAGAGGGTATTTTCTCGGCTTCTAATAAACTGAGGAAGATTTTTTTTTTTTTTTTTTTTTTTAGTATTTCACCGGAGCAATTTTACTGCAATCACAAAAACCATGATTTATGTCGGAAAAAACAGTGTAAAGATTTTTTTGTCGCACCCGGTAGATGTTTCAATCAGAAGTTGAACAAAATACATAGTATCCAATCACGCAAAACACAAATATATAAGAAAAAGCGAATATAAAAACCCCCATTTACATACATATATATTATTTGTAAGCCTCATAAATTAAGTTTGATTTTAAAACAGAGGATTTCACTTGAGTAATATCTTATTTGTTTTTTAAAATGCAATTGCATACAAAATGAAGTGAAATATTTGATCAACAGAGATCCCTCATAGAACCTCCATTAACTTGATTAACTAATTTTTGTAATGCATCAATATAAAAACAATCTTCTTTTTTCGAACTTTAGAATTATACTCACCCTAATAACACACGAGCATATTTTTTGTAGTATTCATGCCGTATTACGATCCTATAAATGCTTAAGTCCGGCCCACTACTCATTCTCACTTTGACAAGTATTTTTAGCGAAATTGTCACAATATAATCAAAATGATTAGAACGCACATAATACGTACAAACATAGAAAAATAAATGATAGGAAAAAATATTCAAAGCACTCTAGCAAAGATAATTTTTAATTTTCAGTCTTTTCAGGTAGTAAAAATATAAAATATGGTGAATGTATTCCTTTGAGACCTCAATACTCGAGGTACAATAATTCACGACTGAACCAGCCAAGCGCAATACTTTCCTAAAAGCTTTTGTAGTATACAATCAACCTTTATGATGCCTTATCGTATGATCCGATATGACTAATAGTAGACTAGACATATCTAGTTAAAAAAGGACGAAGTTACTTTTTCCATCATGGAACATTTATTTTTTCTCGAAAGCTGTTGTCATTATTATTAAATTATTGAAGAGGGAACATGTAACTTAAAAGTATAAAGTAATCACTAGTGCGTGAAAGGCGAATAGGAGCACTGATTATTGGTTTCAGAGTTATGAGTATACATTATTGTTGGAGTGGGAGTAGAATTGAGAATCGGCATTGGAGTAATTCCTACCAAAATCATGGTTATATACGGATTAGATTTAAGATATAATCTCTGGGGAAAAAATTAGCAGAGGAAAAAATTTAATTTTCTAAAAAATTTTTAAAAAAACCCAGCCCCCCCCTGCAAAAAAAAAATATATATACAGGTGTGCACGTCTAAAACTGAACACTCCTTTAAATTTTACGCCATGCACATATTCGTGATTTTATTGAGTTGAAACCGGTTTATACTTCGAGGCAAGGGTCTTGACTAGTTATAAACAAAACTCCAGCAAAATCTAAATATCAACAGTGAAACAACAGCCGATAATATGGAGAGACGTCTTGGAACTTTCCGTGCCAAGGTTCTGAACTGCAGCTGCACCACCGTTTACAGCGTGGTAGCCAAAGGGACTCCTGAGGTGACCACAAGATCTAAGTCAAGGCCTTGAAGGTCGGACCAAATGGTTGTGCCGTGAAAAAGTCTGTCGAGGACCAGAGAGGCAAGGTCACCGTCAGCACCTCTCCAGGGAGTTCAACGTTAGCAGAAGGACCATGGACCGGCAGATCTTGGCCTTAAGATCTACAAGAGAACCCCTCGTCAAGCCCTCAAGCCTGCAGACAAGGAAAAACGCCTCGGAAGGTCGAATATTCCTCTCAACAAGCATAAGAAAGCCGCCTCACTCGCTTGATTGTTCGCCACTTGACTTTGCAATGTTTGGGCGTTTAAAGGGGATGCTGTCGGGAGTCCAATACAAGTCTAAGGACCAGCTGAAGTCTGCTCTCAAGAATGCCTGAGCCAACCTCGACTAGAGCTTCATCGCCAAGTCATGCAGCAAGTTCCAGTCCAGGCTGGAGTTGGTAGTAGAGAACATGGGCGGCCATATTGAATAGATATGTGTCTAAGACTCTCATCTTTCATGTTGAATAAATTAATTTGTCAACCACTTTAAAAATTACAGAATTATTTAACTATTTTAAAAAATTTCAGTGTGTTCAGTTTTAGACGCACACACATGTATATATCTATTTATTTAATCTTACCGACGCCCTGAACAGGGTTCACATATTGGCATTCTTTGAAGCAGTTTGGCCTTGAATAATTAGATTAACCTTTGTTTTTATATTTGGCTTAAATTTGAATAAATATTTCAAGTAGCAATACGGTCCATTTTATTAAAAGGTTGGGATCCCTGGTCTATGACTTTTTTTTAATAGACTAATCAATTTTTTTTCTTTTTTCTTTTTGGACCAATGTCGACCGAGCTTTTTTATGTAATAAATCACAACCAAACTTATTTTAGGTTTACCCGGAGTTGTTCGGGCCAAAAAGGGAGCAGGAAATCACATTATTAATGCTTTGACTCCTTCAGTCCGGGCAAGCATTATAATATATTTATTAAATACAGTAAAGAACCTCCATTCGATTTTTAAGATACTCTTTGACTCCAATATAGCCTTTCAGATACATTGTATCCATTGGTCCGTCTCCTTTTTTGGTTATTAACTTAATGGGCCTAAGATGTGTTCAATAATTTGTGATTTCCCTGTATCAAACATAACATATCCACTGAGTGGCCCATTAAATATTAAAATTTTAAACTTCAAAAAGATATTAATTAACAATAGAATTTCAACAAAATTAATACTATAAATTGACGTGTGTCTTTTAATCATTAATGTAGCTGCCCTTAGTGGCAATGATGGCTTCTAGGTGGCGGCGACGTAAGGCCTGACACCCACTGTAGACGTAGTCCTCGGTCTTCACGTCCAAGTGCTAGCTGACTATGATTTGAGGTCATTTCTGTATTGTCTCAACAGAAAAGTATCTTTAGAGGGGGATATTTTTTTAATTTTTGAAAAAAATTCACAGCTCTTCACAAAAATTATTTTTTTGGGAAAAAAGGTCGAAAAAAAAAAAAATCCTTTACCAATCTCAAAAAATTTAATTTTTTCTAACAAAAATCTATGGTTTTTTACAAAATATTAATTTTTAAAAAATTAAATTTCAAATGTAAAATTTTTGAATTTTTTTTTTATATAATTCATAGCTATTCAAAGAAAAGAAAATTCGTTGGAAAAAATGCGAAAAATTAAATTGAATGTGAAAAAATTAAATTTTTTGAAAGAAATTTTAAATATTAAATTTTTTATTCAAAAGCAAAAATTACTTAATTTGGGGGTGAGGGAACTACACCCCCCTCAGCGCTCCTGGGCATCATATTATGTACTTGTGTTTTTATAACATAATTAAAGAAATTTGAACGGGGGGAAGAGTAGCCACATAAAAACGAATGACGTACAATATTGTACGTCATGACTAAGAATAAATCCTATTTTAATTTTGTTGCGTTTTCATGGCAACAATCTCTTAAATGTACAATGTATAAACAACGTTCAGAGGATGTGTCCGCTCAAAACAGTTGAGTTTGTTTTTAATTCCTCAAACTTAATGAATAGTATTCCTCCTGACACTTTTTTAATTATATTCCTTAGATTTTTGCTTTTAAATCTTAATATTCTACACTTTTTATATGTACGGTAACTCTAGGGTATTTAAACAGGGTCCTCCAGGTGTATCCGGACTATCTTTAACTGCATCCTGATCAAAAAGGGAAGTAAGTAGAGGTTGAAACTTTATTTACAAGTTCTAATAATATAGAAGAACAAAATCATTAAATATTTTTGCCATTTTCGCCCGACCATTCACTCGATACAAAGCCTTAAGGATTTATAGGGCTTAACCACATCTGCAGTGGAGACTTTGTTGCACTACTTGATAATGGAGGCCTTCAAGGAGTTGATACTGAAGTGGAAATTAGTAGGAACCTTCATCTCTAACTCCTTCTAGAAGAAATAATCCATGAGATTCATTAAGGTGGAATTAGAGGTCCAGGTTTGGAAGGGGGAGGGGTTTAAAAATGGCACTGTGGGTGGGCTGTGTTATGTGTAAGCAAATCGATGATGGTATTCTTCCAGGTCTCCTACATTTTAAAGTCTTGTTTTGGATTAAAAGTTTTGCAGCTAAGTTAACTCTGAGGCTCAACCTCTCACTTTAAAATTTAATTAATGGAGTTAAAGGATTTCTTTATTCTTTAGGATGTTCTTATAGGTTGTCTGGGTTTACCTGAACGACCCTGTAATTACATAAAGTCTTGCTTCCTTTTATCTGAAAGGGTGTTACATCAGGGAAATTAGGACACGACCTTTTATGACCATGAGAAACAGTTTGTGATTCAATAAGTTAATTCAATTTGCCTGAACTGATTGTTTATTTATAAGAAATATATATTTCTTATAAAAAAGTCTGTATAAATTAACATTTATTCAATTATTTACTAAAAATTAAGATGTAATTAATTAGTACCTTCATTTGTGGTCTAAGAAATGACAAAATAGTTAAGTTAATGAAATCTAGAAGACGTTTTGCATGTAGCATCGAGCGTGCGCTTCATGTTAAGTCTATTATATAAAATAATGAATGTGACTTTAGATGAGGTTTCTTTAAGCGAATATAGCTAAAAGTCTTCCAGGTAAAGCTGTTATCATTATTCTTTTATTCTTTAGGAGGGAACATCGAAGTATTGAACAACTGAGTGGGAATGTGCTCATGAAAAACGGAGCACTTCTCAGGGAGTTATCTTCAATATTATAAAAGTAAAGTTGGGTACTCTGGCTACGTATATGATAAGTAGAAATGCAATTTTTGTAAGAGTGCGAGGAGAAGGCGGGACAGAGACATATGATACACCTGAGTTAGTAACATTATTACCATCAGCTGCCTGTTATATGATTTTGGAGGAAAGAAAATGAATTACTGCTATAAAGTGCTTCTACATTTAAAATAGTCTGAATCCAGCGAAAATATTATAATTATATTTATTTTTGTACGCATTTTAAATCAATTTACACCAAAGATAGGCAATAGTGCAAGCTTCAGAGGGATAAGTGAACAGCACAACGAGCTATTAAATAATGAACAAAAGAGAAGAAATAACTCACATCAAGCTTTTTTCCTTTTCTAATTTCGAAACTTATTTTTTTCTTTACAAAAATAACATCCTTAACTACTAGTAAGATCAGACCAAATTTTTTTTTTTTTAATGTTGTATGTCAACACAAAAGCAAGCTTGACTGATTTTTCTAAAAATTAATTCCTGATAACATATATATTTTTTGAGAATTTATTGTCAGCTAGGATAATTAGCTTGTTCAGCTCAATCCTTTGGAGGCGCCACGAATAGCATCAAAGTAGCAAAAATACCTTGTCGTAAAGGAAAAGTTAGAAATTTATAGATTTTAATTGAATGACCATATGGGGTACAATATCAGCAGCCTTTTAAATCAAATAAACGTTCTAAACTATAGGTAAAAGTCATGTCTACCTTAACTTATCCCACAAGTTTATATAATAAGCCTATAATTGATACAAATATGTCTATGAGACATTAGACGGTAAGTTAAAAAACTAGTCAGCTAGTATTCTTCATTTCTTAATTTTTGTTCAAGATTGATTTGTGTTATTGTATATACGTATTTTCATTTTATTACTAATAATAATAATTAGTAAATATCAATTGGCCAATAATGTTGTTACGGGTAAGTCTATTAGTATCATGGGTCATGCATATTATATATTATAAACAATAGTATCAGCATATGCAGGGTGCTAAGATCAAATCGGCGTATTTTTCAAAAAATATTTAAATTCCGGTGGATTTACTTAAAATTTGCTTGAGTTGTACATATGAATATTAAAAAACAGCTCATTTGATGTATCCGTCTCTAGCAATAATCACAGTCTGTATCCAGGCCCGAAAGGAGGAGGAGGCGTTGACGAGGTAGTTCCTTGTCATGTTGGTCCTATTACCAACATGGAACCAATCAGAGAGTCCTTAATAACATGATATGATCTATTGGTTTTAGATTCAACGTAGCCCCAGAGATAATAATCTGGACTGCTAGGGTCCATATTTCCTATTAATTATTGAATTATTAAGTGTTCAGATTTCAATAATCATCCGGTAGTAGTAAATTTCTTCTAGTTTCTTGGAATAACCCATTGCTGGTTTTGCATTAGCAACGACTATTTGAGTGTGGTGAGTACATTTAATGTTGAACTATGACATATTTTCTGATCTTTAAGCCTCAAAAGTATTTTTTCATTTATCTATTTGTCTTTCAAAACTTTCAAGTTCGTATACACATTATATTTTATAAAATATAGCTATTTGTAAATTTTTTAAGAGATAAATTGAGTTAATTGATGAAGAACTTTAGATAGATATATTGTTTAGAGCCAAGGACTAGCTGGATGTCTTGGCATACTGATCATATTGGAGCACAAATCGAATCCAAGGAAAAATGAAACATTTCCGTTATTTTAAATACCAATTTATATTTTAATTTGTAATTAAATCACTTTAATTATGTCAAGTTTGATATATTTCGGAAGTTATTGCTTAATTTATACATCTATTTTAATAAATTAGATGATTGGGAACATATTTTTTGGGGTTAAATTAGTGACATATTTGCTGTATATTTTTATGAAATTTGCAACAAATTAGATTTTTTAAAAAAACTTGAAATAGAGTAATACACTAGAAAGTAAAAGTGGCCCAAGTACTAAACCTGTTCTCCTCTACAAACAAAAATACTATATTATACATCACAACCTCTCTTCTGAAAAGAAACAGAAATTTTTTTAAATGAGCCTGATTCAGACCATTTTTTTTCTTTTTTGTGAGACCGATAGAAACCGATTTTTTTCTTCAGGACCGATCAAAATCATACTTTCTTGGAGATATGTCTACCCGTTGTTATTTACCTATTTTAAATCACAAGCTATTGAAGTCCTACGTGAAATAGGAAAAAAACTTAGTTACAATAAATTGAAACCCGAAGAACACATTTCAGTAAATGTATCCACCCTCAGAATTGATGGTGAGCTCCAGGCAGTGAAGGAAGCAGCTACAGACTCTCTCGATGTACTCGTATCTCATGGATTCCGAGGTCTTGATGACGGAGGTCTTCAGGGCATTGGACCCCACGTGCTCCTAGATGGAATAGTCTAGTGGTTTGTGGTATGGGCTCTGAGGCACCCAAAAGTATCTTATCCAGAATGGCATGTTGTCCTGGATCCAATCTTGGATTTTCTTTTAGGGTTGGGCAGTTGCTCTATCTTGTTGGAACACCCAGGGAGAATCCCTTATAATGAATTTGATCAATGGGAGAACTTTGGTGTCCAGAATTTCAGCCTGTTTCCTAAAAGGAACCACAGGAGATTTATGGACTTCCAGTTGGATAAAACCAGGCTTTAATTTCATAACTGAAGTAGGGTGTTTGGCGATGGAGACAAATCAGTACTCTTCTACTACGCTCCCAGATGTCACTACTCGATCAGTCTGTCAGTTGAAGACCGGGTGAGCAGTAAACGTTTTCTTATCAGATAATTCTTGTTCTGTCTACAGAGACCGCGGAATACGCCGTATAGACTTTCCTACAGCATTTTTTTTTACCTCTAGATACCTCTGATCAGGACTTTTTCTTTTCTTGAGCATGACAGCCATTGAGAAGTTCAGCTTTTTCTTGAAGGCTGATATCAGGTCATTGACGTACACAAAGGGGTTCTTGCCTGCTCCTAGAGAGTGTCTGAGGTCTTCTCCGAGCTTCAACCGCATTGGGACATTGTCAATTATCTTCTTCGATACCCCAGTCTGCTTTCAAATGGCCTTATAGGACAATCCCGTGCAGAGGAGTGCTGCGATCTCTATCCTCTTCCCAAATTGTATGGTCATGGTGGCGACTAGGACGATGTATTTATTAATAATCGACAGCTATTTTATACAATATAGCTCATCGAAACATTGTAAAAAATGACTCTTAATCCCTCAAAATTTACATAATGGAGATGAGTAAATATTAACGGTTGACCTGTTATTTAAAGGCCAATTAGTTAGGCCCAAAAAAGATCGTAATGGTTTTTTGACTGATCCCAACAACAAAATGTACATGCATTTTGGGTTGTCAAATCTCGATCTTTCTGCTTTTCTTTTCTTTTTGATTAGTTGAATTAGAATTTGCTCCTTTTAACAATTCCCAACATTTATTGACTAACAATTCTATAGCTCGGAAGAACTGACTCACTCCATACTGATTCCGAGACTTTTTTTTGTTGTTTCTCTGAGGAAAACATGCATGATACAATAAAGGTAATGACGTGGATGATTATTGGGAATGGGGTATAAGCAAACTATAAAATAAAGCAAGAAGGTACAACAACCTAAGGCCCTGTTTATATACTTAGGAACAACTTTTAGTAAGTAGTAGCCATTCACAAATTAAACACGCACTAAAATTTCAATGATTCTACAGTATAACCATTGTTAATTAAATGGTATTTACTCTATAAGTTGGTCAGAATTCTGAGTGATGTACTTCATTTTGATCAGACAAAATTTATGAGCTCTGGAGGTCAAGCTTGTTTTTTCACAAATAAGTTGATGTTTTTCATAAAACAAGATTGATTACTCGTGTTTTTGATAAGATATAGGCTGTCGATTTTAAAATGCACCAAAAAAATTAAAGATCCAAAATAACGAAGGCTTGTCCCAACGAAAAAAAGGAGATCGTATATTGAATACGAATTAAAAATAGGAATTAGGAAGAGGATTAGCAAGTTAATCTTCGTATATATCTTCATTATGGTTGAAGGAGGTACACATTTAGAATATAGAACTCGGCTATGTACTCTAGTATACATATTTAAGAAATATATTGCTTAATTTGCTATAACCCCTCAAGGCCATCCTTGCAAAAACTCCAGACTTATTATTAATGTATTCAGTATTCTAAGGCCTAACATATAGCTATTTGATTATTTAAAAAAAAAAACTTTTATATCTCACGCTTCATTATTCACAGCTTAACAAGAGCTCATTCTAATTCGAAAAATCGACGTTGCAAACCCTGATTACTTGCAAGGCGGCAGAAACATTGACAGCTGACAATAAAATACACCGTATATTTTTTTGTTAGCAAGGGAACGGATAATTAAATTCTGAAAATATTAAATAGGGCCTGGACAATACATATATGTACGTGTCTAATGGATTTTTTATTTTCCTTTTTTTCGAATGTATGGATTGATTCAATCTTAAACGATCAACTCGGCGCAACTCTATTTTAAAGTGAATATATTTATGTGTATCTGTGTACAAATTCGATACAGTAATTACTGTTTACATAAGAAACATATGTACATGGACTTGATTTGTCAAATAAATAAACATTCCCAGCCTAGGACATGAGCCAATTTTCCTTAAATTGCACCTATATACACATAACATTTAATAGGATCATTGAACTATAAACACATCAAGGTGAATTGTACACTTCCTAGATTTAAGTCAGTAGTATTTGGTTTTTTTAATATCTATAATTAAATTAAGTTATAAAAAAACCTATTATAGAGATGAAATATAGAGAAAAAAGTGATAAATCAAATGATCTATAGCCAAATTCGCAGAATAGCTCAATTTTTTTCCTCAGACAAAAAAAAACAAACAAGAACGTTACTATATTTTGTAATTATAGTAACGGTACATTGTATGGCGTTACCATATCTATCATTACTGAATAAAAAGCGTTGTTACTATAATTTAAAAAATGGCACGAACAAATTAGCTTGACCTCTCAAAATTTAATGGGGTCTTACTGTTAACATATCACATAGGCTGAAAAGTCACGGGCTTCACAAATAGATGGTGCTATTATTTTTTATTTTGACTCATTTGCTGTTAGTATCAATCTTCAAGAGACAGCTGTCAAAATTCATGAGAATCTATTCCTTAGTTTGTGAGTTATTGGGCTAAGCGTTACGCTAATTTTGTTATTTAGAAAACGATGGATCAAAAACCATTTTGTGTTTTAATTTTACACTGCTTCTTGATAGTCAAAAATACCATTCAACCTAATTAATATCTTCAAAAGTGTTATGAAGACTCCGTTCTATAAAGTGAATAAAAAAATATTATAACAACTTTTTTTTAAACCAATTTTATACCAAAAAACAAAACAAAAGGTTTTCTTTGTTAAACCCGGGACTTTTGAGCCTAAGTGATAAATAATCTTCCTAAAATGTAGTTTTTTCAGTAATCCCACAAACAAATGGACTCACAAATGACTTTCACCTCTCGAATTTAGTTGCCTCTTAGTCTTTCCTGAACTTTTTACTTGTTCTTTCTCACAAAAAATCTTAGGCTAAAACATAGACTTCATCGACGGAGGCAACTATTTAAATAAGTAGAGCTTTTAAATTTATGACATCACATCAATTCCAATAATTTTAGACAGAAAATTAAACAAATTTACAAATATGCTAATACATCACTTACAGCATACATAAGTATTGATAACATAATAGGCATACAGCGTATCTACGAACATTGACTCGACGTACATTATTGCCATTTGGGTGAGATTGAAAGAAAAATCTACTGTACATTTGAATTTATGAATAAAATAAACAATTAAAATAAAAAAATGACAGATTTAACGGACTAAATACTATGTCTAAAATTTAATTATCAACTATTTCATCGAATAAATAAATATCTTTGGATATACATATATGCTAAAGAGAATATATGTATAGTTATATTTCAGGGTGCGGCCATAACATGTTTATTTATCATCTGTTACTCGGCAAATAGTTTGATGAATTGAATTGGATTTTTAATTGCTTTAGATTTTTGAAATATTGTCAAGGGTTGGTAATGTACGTAAGTGTATCTTCGTCTGAAGACCCCGAAGGAAAGTTTTTATAGACCTTGAGTTTTAAAAGGTACAAAAAACATAGAATAACTCAAATAAGTTATTGAAAAATAAGAAAAATGCATTAAATTAAAGGATATAGACCATGATTAATTTGCAGTGCATTCACTCTTAAAATATCACTTCGCAGATATAACTTGAGAAAAGAAGAGGCTTTTTGAAACCCCTGCACCTTGTCATTAAATCAATTATTTCGTGAATATTCGTAGAATCAATGGCTGTAAAATATTTATATCCAATATGATATCCGTCAAAGATAAATTAAACTGACATAATAATAAAAGCACGTGACTGAGGACTACATCCGAAGCAGTTGCCTTGCTTTTCGCCACCACCTGGAAGCCATCTTATGGCGACTACATTAATAATGAAGAGAGCTCAGAAACACACTCATTTATAGTATTAATTTTGTTGACATTCTTTTGTTAATTAATAAATTATATCTTCTTTAAGTTTAAAATTCAAAGTGTTTAGAGTTTAAAGGACCAACTCGGAACTACAATGTTGACTTATAAATTACCAGTGGAACTCTAATTGACCAATTAAAGGAACAGTTAAAAAAATTATACATTTCAACTCAAAAACTTATCGAAATTGTCAAGAAGCCCCAAATCAGCCCAAAAAAAAAAACCAACAACCTTGGGTTCTTCTGGTGACGTAACCATTATAGAAACCCCTTCCACTTGCAAATGCATTCCGGGGCCGCTTTCCCATACCTATGTATATGAATGAGGTCTTTGCAGAAGCCGTCATGCCGATTTCTTGATACAAAGAAGGGAATTTATGTGTTGTCAAATGCATTGCAGTATTTGTTATTCATTTCATGTAAAATGTGTTTGTATATGACCTGTGAAATGTTTTTTCGATAAATTGAATGTGTATAAATTTTTCTGTGAGTAGGTCATACGTTTATTTCCCTCATGTAAAAAATAGAAAACTTTAAGCCCGACGAAGTTACCATACGGTGTAAAAATAATGTTAGTTATTGATCTGATTAATAACTATTTTAAGAAAGTATTAGGCACAGACATAAATTACTATGGTTGCTATCCTTCCATGTTCAGTGTTCACATGAATGAGCTGTTGAAAAGAAAAAGTGGGTCAAGAACAACGTATGCTCAACTTAGTATAATTTGATCCTTTGATTGCAAAACTGGCCTTATTTTTCCTCTCAGAGCCTCGTGGCCTTGAGAAAAAGACCAGACATTTTTTGTTATTTTTGGCTATTTTTAATGTTCAAAGCTGTTTTAAGCCCTTTATGCTGAAGATGAAGGAATAAATTATATATAGATATATTTTAAAGCCAAATGTTTAAAAATTCTATATCTATTTTTAAAATGTCTGCATCATAAATGTAACTCAAGTAATCGTTGTTTAAAGTTGTAAATAAGTACTTCTATTCAGAGGCTCATAGCTTCAAGACAAATATATTTAAAAAGTTTAAAAGTATCGCATTGGATAGCTGAAAATATGAACTTTAATTTAAAACAGAGAGCTTCCCCTAAAACGCTCTATATCGTTGTCAATTTGAGATAAGGCCACGAAAATATGTATTTCCAGGATAAAACTCATTTTTTAATATATATATATTGATATGCCCCAGCTAGAAGTGATAAAAACAAAGAGAGAGAAGAAGAAAAAGGAGGTGTATCAATTAAAAATGTGAAATGCAATCCCTTCGGAGTTTGGAATTCGGGATCGATGTTCATCAATGAATAAGAGTGCACTCGAGTCGGTAGGATTGTCTTCAAAAACTCCCTCAAACTTCATTCATTTGGAATCCCTCACTCACTATGGGTTTGCAACGAGTCATCTTGTGTCCATGGAGTTTGAAATAATAATGTATGTTCAGTATAATTCTTAATAGTGAATTTTTGAGTCAATGTAAAATAATAAATATCTTATCTGAGTTTAATTTGGGATCGGCTTTGGTGGATGGAGGTGTGCTGCCTAAGTTGTAACTAACTATTATTTACCTGATCAATGTGGATGCATCTAAACATCATGGGAAAAGGAGCCCTTGATATGTGATAACAAAATTTCTGGATAACGGCTCTTACTTACAAAGTTAAGAAGGTGTGAGGATCCACTTCAATATCAACTTCTATTGAGCTTTTTCATAGACGTTATAATTTCTATCAAAATTGAATAATCGACCATCACATTGGAGCAAATTGAGATGCATAACTCAATTAGATTTTAGGTGGAGGTTTTGCGCTCCACCGAGCTAAGTATTCAGTTTCATTAATTGATAATAATTTTGTACTTTCTTTGAATATTTGTTTTCTTTTTAATTTATTGGACTATTGTAACTATTTTGGTTACAACGGTTCTAATAGTGGTTCGAGCCAACTGTGGAAGGTTCCTATTAATAAAATGAATCAATTAGTGAATTAATGGAACCGTTCTCTCTACAAGTCTGACATAAATTCCAGAAACAGCCCAAGCCCTTGATCACTTCTAGCAGTTCTTTGAGACATATAAAGACTTATTTAAATGATTAATAATTAGTCTTTGCTCGCCTGAACAGAGAATATTCAGTGTATTTTGTAGTCCATTGTCAATGTTTCTACATATTTTTCCTAATCAGTCATTTTGAACGTTCATTGATCGAGTTACAATTAGCTCTTGTTCAGTCATGAAGAATTCTCTCATATTGAATAGTAAATCCATATTTAAAAAGAATAGGCACATTACGACTTTTCCGACGACCCATGTATATGGGTAATATCCAACCTAAAATTTTCATACATTTTTTTAAATGGCCCTTCAAGTATTGCCTAACTCAGTTTTTTTGATTTTCTGTAGGTGAAAAAGTATCTGCGTATTTTTGGATATTAGCTCAAAAACTAGACATTCTAATTTAAATAATAAATATCATGTTCGGCTGTTGAAATGAGTGACTTCTTCTTTTGCTATTATTTTATGAATGTTGTTAGATCACTCTCTACCCGCGGACTATACGTATTTACAACGTATATATAGGTAGAAATCGCCTTTCTCCTGTGAGATAAGTCATTTCTATATTGTACATATGACAATTTGTATTGTAAAGTGGAGTTTCGTTTGCAAAAAATAAAAGAAAATACATATTAGAATATACTTTTCTACAATCAGAGGCAAGGAAAATGTATTATACATTTCTTGTATGTGAAAACAAGAACGTAGTTGTCAAAATAACTTCTTGGCTTTAATGTGTGTCGCCTATGGGGGAATAAATATGTTTGCGTAGCTATGTAAAAAACACGAAGGTGTATTGTGATAGCTATAAAAGATTATAGCTAAATGCTATAAAGTTACCTTAGAGGGCTCATAGCAATCTTCCTTGCATCTCTCAAACTATTCTTCAAAAAGAGTACAAAAAAGCTCCAAAAATTAACAGCAGTTAACTAATTACGTCACTGTAATATTATTTATTTAATATGTATCCAAGTCCAAGTAAAGGGAAAGTCCTTGAATATTTTTATCGAAGCCAGTTCGAGTCCTCAAATTTATTTTGAGTTTATTTCCAGTCCATAATCTTTTATAAATTTAAAAGTATGTTTTTGATGTTATCAAACATGGAATACCAAAACGGTGGAATAGATATGTCTGAAGGTGGAGTGAGACTTATGGATTAACTGAATTAATACCTTTGTTAATATGAGCAGCCTACTATATGATTTTAGAGTAAACATGAATTAATTCTGTAAAAAGAATTAAGAACTTTCTACATTTAAAAGAACAATAGTGCAGGGAAAAAATTGTAATTATATTTAAATGCATGAATATTTTTATTTTAGCATGTATTATAAAATAAATAAGACCGAAGATAGGCAATAATGCTTACTCCAGAGGGAGACGCTAACACCAGAACAACGACCAATGAGCATTAAAGAACAAACGTTTTTCCTCTTCTAATTTCTAAATGTAGTTTTTTATTAGAAAAATACCAACTCTATTTATATGAGTCACTCCTATAACAATTTCAAAACGTGGAATTGTTATAAAATAGGAACCCTTGCTTTATAACGCTTTAGCTATATTTGCAATTGAGGGCCTTTGTCATGATGAGTAAGACTTGAGAGTTTAAATTCACATATGTTTATTGAAATTATACTAAACTCCTAATAAGAGGGTATTTCTGTAAATACCCATGATGATAATTACTAAATGGAACATTTCTTGTAACGTCAACTTTTTAACTTATTAAGGATCCCCTATTTTTTGTTTTAGAATAAGTATTTTCACCAAATCATCATTAATTAAAAAAATTCACAAAATTTATAAAAACTTGATTTAAAGAAGCTGGTCTGGCTATAAAAAATTTCTAAGACACGGTAAGGTTCTTTTGCCTTCCCTTTGTTGTTTGCTCCTGATCCCCCCTTTAGGTCCTAACATATCTGCCTTTGTGGTACATAATTTGAGCCCCCAAATCTATTTGGGACCACAAGAAGTTATTAACTTAAATGTTTCAAAGCATTCTCTTGATTTTGGTTGATTTTATATTACATTCGCCATCTTGTCTTAAATTAGATCCAGATTTTAGCAAAATATTTAGCTATGAAAATAAGAAATGATTGTGTTTGTCATAATTGCACTTTTACGTGACCATGAATATCTATTTCATACAAGGCCATTTCATAGCCAAAAGATTTGTAAATGGTGTAAATTACGAGACATTTCATAGAAAATAAACAATGCACACAGAAATGGATACCTTTTCAATATATATTAATTTTATTTTAGACAGTCTTAAAGATAATAATAATTAAGTATACCCATAATCAAGATTTTTTTAGTATTCTTGGGGGGAAAACAATCATATAACAGCCCCTTAGAGATATAAAGAAAATTAATTACAAAATGAACGACGTTCATTTATTCAAAATGAACTGAAACCGTGAACTCCGTCTATTTTCCTTTCAATTTGCCAGCCTGAATATAACTGATGAAAACATTGCTTTCATTGTACAACCTCCAGTATATCGAGTTTGACAATTATATTGCCATATATAATTATATCCAGGTACCATGTTTACAACCGGGGAATCGAACACCTACATCACCATCCTATTTTGTCTTGACCAGGAGATATACAATTACCATGTATGCAGTCATTGTTTGATAAGTAAGCTGATTTATTGTATAGAATATCTGGGATTTTATAGCCCTTCACGCAGATTAAATTAGCTTTTATACTCTAGATTTGAAGGTAAAAAATAGAGTTGTTTTTTGTTTTAAATTATGCTATTCTAAAAAAATTAATTTTTTGATATTTTTTTTTTTAAATATTAAATTTTTGGATAGAAATTTCAAAAATCCATAGATATTTATAGAAAAATACAATTTTTATTTATAAAAAAAAATTAATTTTTTGTTATAAATGAAAAATTTATTTGAATTTAAAATATTTAATCTTTTGAAAATAAAATACAAAATTAAATCACCAGAATTCCCTGGAGTAATTAGGAGTCGGCAAAGACAAATTTTGCTTTAATAACACGGAAGATAAATCCCGAAGAAATACTCTGTTATGACTTTTCTTTTTTCATGAGCACAGTTACACGTAACTACTCAATACTTATATCAATTCATATAAAGTGTTCTCTCCTTAATAATGAAATAATAATAATAAGAGATTGAGAAAAATAAATTATCACTCAGCTCATTAATATAACAATATTGTTATTTTATAGATCAAAAATATATATATGATATATCTGTATTTTATTTAAACAAGGATTCATACAGACAAACCTTGCTGTATTAATATAGCTATGTTCATGACTCTAGTAAAAAAACCCTGACAGTCTTTCATAAAGACCGATAAACTTTTCTTTATAACTTAATTTTACCAAAAAAAAGTTTTCCTACTATTTTTGATCCAGATAATAGAAATACAAGGTTATTCAATAACGCGACTCATGTTTGACTTCCACCACGCTTTTAATATTGACGTCATAGTAGATGAGTGTTTGCGTGTTTTGTCAAAATCTGTCTTTCTTCTCCAGCAGTCGGTACTTTATATCAAATTGAAAATTCTACCAATAGTGACGTGATAGACTATGAGTGGTTACGTATTTTCTCATAGTATGACTATCTTGCCCAGCAGTCGGTACAATACATCAGATTAAAAATTATAGTAAGCACATATAATGGTCTAACCTTGTATTTCTATTAACCTTGATTTTTTATATAAATCAAGAATCCAAACTTAGAGGTTTTGTGGATTTTACGGAAGGGATTCCTACATTTTCCTTCCTAATATGTAGTTTGGTATGTAATTTATACGTAGTTCACTCAAAGTAGCGTAGGCCCTTTTTTTTGCAGGAGATGCAACTCCTTGCAATTCACTCCCACTGCTTACATGCTTTATGTATTGAACATATCACATATGTAAGCAATGCTTTTACTCTCTAACTTCTTGTGCATGGGGGAAGGAAAGAAAGGTCAAGCTTTTTCTTTCACACGCCTAAAAAAAACAATCTCCTAGGCTGGATATGGGGAAAAAATACCTGAAATATTTTGAATTATTTTCTTTTTATTTCATTAAGGATATTAGTGAGGATTTATTTGTGCAAAGATGTGGATGTAATCAATTATTTCAATTGAGCCTAAGGGATTCGAGTTTTGTAATAATTATAATTTTGTTTGATGGTGTTGTTTGTATAGATTAAATATTAGTTAATTAACGATGGAGGATGGAAATCAGTCTGCAAGTGAGTTTCTATTCTTTTTTAGTGATGAATAATCATTATTTAAATAAAATTTGTCAAAAAGAGAAATAAATCGGAAATTTTTAATCTCTTCTAAACCTCTTATATTTAAGTATTTTTGGATAAATGATTAGTTTAAAAAGGTCAAATCAGATAATTACGTTAGGGGAGTAACAGATGATGAACAGTCGTTTTTACAGTATTAATATCTACAATGAAGCTTTTAGTATTTTTTTAAATGTCAAGATGAGCGAATAAAGACATTATTATTATAATTTACAATCTTTGTGATTTTTGTTTCTTATTTTTTTGGAAAAACTTCAATAATTAAATGCAAAGTAATCCTATACACATTCTTAGACCTTTATTATTTTATTTTAAAAGTTATTTTCTCCCATAAATATTTAAGGATGTAAAGACATTATTGTTTTTGTATGTACATCATAAAACCTTTCAAGGCATTATATTTTTTTCATTATATATTTAACAAGATAAATATGGATTCTTTTTATGCACATAGAAGTTAAATAGAGTGTCTCAACATAAAAACAATCCCAATTTTTTTTTTAAACTTTATATGTATGTTACATACAACCCAATATTTAATAGGCAGATTTGAGTCGATTATAAGCTTTTTTTTTTCAAATTTTTTGAAAGAGTTAAGATAACCAATAAGATTAGCTATAGTTTAAAAACTTTATTTGATTTAAAAATACTGATAATGTCCCCGATATAGGACTTTTTTTTAAATAAGATGGATCATTTTATTATTATTTTATTTTAATAATCCATTTTGCCTACATTAGGGAAAATTTGAAAGCTGGGGCCAATTGCTGCTTCAGCATTACTTAGCCCCCTCTGACAAGACATGCAATACTCACAAGTTGATCGTGTGATTTTGACACCCCCACACCTTGCTTCTTTAACTACCCCTCGTGGGTAGCCAGGTGGTCTTCATTTTATCTGTAGGGATATTTCTGTTTTGTAGAGACAGTATGAATTCATCCTCAGCTCAGTGTTTATGGCCTTGGATACTGTCACACGGCTTACTTGGAGGTTTTTAGCAAACGCGTTAATCGGAGTCCCAGGGGAGAACTTTAAAAAGATTTCAGGCCTACAAGGTGTATGGAAGTGTGTATTTTATCACTTCGGGACTTGTGAACTTTACACTTATATGCCCTTCCTCCTTCCAGCGGTTGGTGACGTCGTAGACTGTGCTATTGGTATATCTGCGTATTTTCTTGATGTATGCTGGGCTCTGTCCGACAAGCAAATTCGATGATGGTGATCCTTTGGGTCTCTTACTTCGTAAATACTTGTTTTGAATTAACAATTACGCAACTAACTTAAAGCCAAACTTACTTCAAAATTGACATAATCAATTTAAAATGTTAAAACCTATATGGGATGTAGTTAAAGATGGTAAGGATTTACCTGAACGACCCTCTACAAATGTAATTCACACTTAATTTTGAGAAAGATCATTCTAGCATATTTTTGTGCAAATATATACCTACAATAAGCTGGTTATTTAAATATTAAATCCGGGGTGTTTTTTTTTTTAAGAGTGTAGGGGGCAGCATAGTCCAAATTGGCCCATTCGAATGAAGAAATATGTATAAAATTTGAGAATTATCACGACGTTACCTTTATGAACCAAAAAAGGCCCAAAATCCTTTGGTAATCAACTGAATAAGTCAATCATTCAAACAGCTATTTTGCTGTTAAGTATTTCCAGACTAAAAAAAATCCACAACTTGATTATATCTTATAAAATTAAAATAATTAAACATAAAAAGTATTCCGCAAACATTTTTTGTATTAAATACAGTTTAAAGAGAAAAAGTGCATTCTTTGGAAAATGTCTCTCCAACATTTCGAAAAGAAACCAAATTTAAGAACCAATTTAAGGTACATATATCGATAATATGTATTTACTATAACGTCGCTCAGGGGTGGTGCTGTAGCCCCCCCCACCTCAAATTAATAAATTTCTTATTCGTTTTTTGGAATCCCTTACTCACCACTACGAGTATGCAACGAGTGAGTCCTCTTGTGTCCATGAAGCTTGAAATAATTTGTATACAGTTTGAGACATGAGGCTTAATGTTATATCAAATTGTATAATATATATTTTCTTTTTCTCTCTCTTTGTTTCTATCTCTTGTACTTGGGCATACGAATAATTATGGACTTTTGTTTTGAAATGAATTCAAAAATGAGTTATATCCCTGAAATATTGTCGTGGCTTTATCTCAAATTGACAACAATATACAGCATTTTTGGCGAGGCTCCTTTTATTCAATTAAAGTTCATATTTTCAGCTAGCCAATGAGATACTTTTAAACTTTTAGAATCTATTCGTCTTGAAGCTATGTGCCTCTGAATAAAAAGCACCTATTTTTCCACTTTAAACAAAGATAACTCGAGTTAAAAGTATGATGTAGACATTTTAAAAATGGTTTTTAAAATTTTTAACATTCAGCTTTAAAAGATATTATCATAATTTATCCCTATTTTCAACGCTGAGGGCTTAAAACAGCATTGAACCTTAAAAATAAATGGTCATTTTCTGATGGCTACAAGGCGATGAGAGAAAAAATAAGACCATATTTGGAATCACGGGATCAAATTCTAAAAAGTGTAATTTTCTTGGATAGTGTGATATGTATGTACTATAACGTGACTCAAGGGCGTCTGCAGGGGGAGGAGCTATAGGCCCTCCCTCCCAAAAAAATTAAAAACATTCTGATTCCTACTTAAAAATTTAATATTAGAATTATTTTTTTATCAAAAAATTTAATATTTGAAAATTATTTCTATTTTTCAAATTTTATTCCAAAAACTTCAACTTTCTGTGAGTAGATATTGATTTTGAAAATTCTCTAATCTGAAAAATTTAATATTTGAAATTTTTTCATAATTTTTAAAATTTTTTTCCCAAAAAATTTTATCCTTTAAATTTAATTTTAGAACTTTTGTAAAATATTTTGGATTTTGGAAATCTTTTTTAAAATAGCTATAGATATTTGAATTTTTTCATAAAAATAATAGTGAATTTTTGATATTTTTTTTCCAAAAAAAATAATATTTAAAAATTTTTTTTAAACAAATTTAATTTTTCAATTTTTTTAATAGTAAATTGTAATTTTTCATTTTTTTTGTTTTTAAATTCCGACAATCCCATCCTAACCCAAAAAAAAAGAAAAAAAAAATATATTTTCACTACTGACATGCTTCAATGAAAATTCCTTCATTGCACTTTTAGCTTATTTTTGACCTTGTATTTTTAATTATTATAAGTGTTATGCTACTGTTATTCCTGTAATGTAGCTTACCTATGTACAAGGATATCATTGATTATACATATATGTATATATATGTAATAACTACAAAATGACGTTCTAAAAGGTAGAAATGATACAAACTTCAAATTTACTTCAAGCAATTAATTTGATATTTTTTTAGAGAAAAAACCTTGTGTTTTGGTGTCCATTCTATGTCAAGGGAAATCATTTGAATACTTGCTTAATTATTCACACACTTATTTATGTGTACTATATACGCCCTATATAGCCATCTACATAGCCCATTTACAATTTTAGTTCCATCATCCAAACCAACAATGGATCAGCTGGAGAAAGAGTCAGGAATCACTTGGGAGGATGCCCTCGTCCGACTCAAGGGTTTGGAAACTTCCCTCAAACATCAAATTCAAACAGACATTCGGGAAATGAAACTATGCATGAGTTCGAATAAAATTGAAGACGTGAGTTTAAAGGCAGCTCGACTCCATGACATTCGACGCACTCTTGCAAGCTCTCGTGCCCTGGTTCGAGAGGAATGTGCCATCATGAAAGAGTTTGAGAAAATTAAAGGAATACTTGGAGATAGTCGAACCATGGATGAAGACGATTGGAGTAGTACAAAGGATCAAACTAGATACTGGGGTGACAAGTTAGCAGAGGTACGTCGGCGCCAAAGAAGGGTTTCTGGGGATGTAGAGGGATTAGATGGGGTTGTGTCAGATATTATTAGTCGAGGGAGTATGAAAAGTGATTCCATGGACTCACTCGATAACCTTTCCTTCCATTTAACAAACTATCCTCTATTTAATAATGCACCCTATGGGCATCATTTATCTGTGCCATCTCGTCCTGGATCAGCTATGTCAGATGTGTCTGCTGTTTCCACGGGCATTGCTGGGTATTTCAAGGGTCGTGATACGACAACAGACTTTTCACAGAGTGAAGCAGAGTCCAGCATTACTCCACAGACACAAAGAAAGAAGTTATTTACGAGAACGTCCAAAAAGGAGCCTAGTATCGATGGTTCTGAATGTGAAGAGTCTCAATACTCAATGCAGGAAATATATTTGATGGAGAAGCGTAAGTCAACCAAGGAGTTTAAAAGAAAGGCCATGTCAGAGAAGGAGGCTAATATTAAGGCCTTAGGTGATCATGAGGAAGCTTTGTCAGAGTATGAAAACTATGAGGATGAGGAGGAATATTTTTCCATACAGGATAGGTTGCCAGCTGAGCAAATCAAAATAGAGTCATGTAATGAAGAACTGGGATTGAAGGAAGAAAAGGAATTGAATTCTGAAATAGGAAAAAATCAAGATGAGTTAGAACCAAAGATAAAAGAAGAAAATGAAAGAATCGAAGCACTTAGATTAAAAGAAGAGGAGCAGTTTATAAAGATAGAGGCTGCTCAGAAGTTAAAGGCTGAAGAAGAGGAAATGATGCGGATTGAGTCTCAGAGGTTAAATGACGAACAGAAGGAAAAGGAAAAAATAGAAGCTCAGAAGAAGAAAGAAGCAGAAGAAAAACAAAACAAAGTGGAAGAAAAAAGGAGAAAAGAAGGAGAGAAAAAGAAGAAGTTAGAAGAAAAAACCCAAAAAGAAGAAGAAAAGAAAAGGAAAATGCAGTTAAAACAGAAAAAAGAAGAAGAAAAAAAAATGAAATTGGAATTAAAACAGAAAAAAGAAGAAGAAATGGAAAATACATTAGAGAAAAAGCAGGAAAAGATGGAGGAAAAAGAGAAGTTAAGACTCATAACAGAAAGTAAAAAGATGGAAGAAGAAGAAGAGTCCAAACTTGAGATAAAAGAAGAAAACCTGAAGGAAAAAGAAAAATTGTTAATCCAGGAGCAACAAAAAATAGAAGAGGTAAATGAAGGGGATCAATCAAGAAATGAAATTGATCAAAAAGGGAAAATGGATTTAAAAGAGGACAACACTAAAGGATCTGAGGTGGTAAAACCAAAACGAAGTAAAAGTAGGGAGCTAAAAGAAAAAAGAGCTACAGAACGTGAATACTCTCAATCTAGATCACAGTCCCAAGATCGGAAATCAACTCATTCCAACCAGGATGAAGTATTTGCTGTGCCAGAAAAAAATGAGACTGATGAAGAAGATGTCACTCAATCAACTAAAGAACCATTTATACTTAACAAGAAAACCACAAAATCCCGATCACAGTCACAAGATCGGAAATTGGTTCAGCCAAAGCAGGAAGAAGCATCACCTGAGTCAATACAAATGGATGAAGAAAATAACCCCAAGTCATTTGATGGACAGTCTAAACCCAAAAAGAATCCAATAAAATCCCGATCACACTCCCGAGATAGAAAGTATGAACCATCAAATAAGGAAGAAGCGCCAGTTGAATCAACACAAATTGAAATGGACGAAGTTAATGCCACACAGTCAACCCAAGAACAGTCCAAAACCAAAATAAAACCCACCAAATCACAGTCACGAGATTGGAAATCGGTTCAGTCGAAGCTGGAAGAACCATCATTTGAGTCAACACAAATTGAAATTAATGAAGATGATATCACTCAGTCATTTGAAGAACTATCCATAGCCAAAAAGAAAACAATACAATCCCCACCACAGTCACAAGATCGGAAATCTGTTCCATCGAACAAGGAAGAAGTGCTGTTTCAATCAACACAAATTGATATGAATGAAGTAGATGTCAAACAGTCAACTAAGGAACCTTCCTTGGCCAAAAAGAAAAAAATAAAATCCCGCTCACAGTCCCGAGATCGGAAATTTTCTCAAACAAAACAAAAAGAAGTGCCTGCTAACTCAACACAAATTGAAACGGGTGAAGTAGATGTCATTCCATTAAAGGAGGTACTAGCTGATCAACAAAATGGAAAAATGACAAAACAAGGATCAATTATCAATAAAGAATTTAAAACGCTTAAATCTCAACCACAATCCAGAGAAAATAGCATAAAGCAACCTGAAAATAAAAATGACTTATTAGAGGATAATGGGAATACCTTGTTTCCTAACGAAAATCGAGCCACAGCAATAGAATCGTCTCAAAAGCCAGAGGACCCATCAAAGACAAAAATTATTAAATCTCGATCCCAATCTAGAGAAAAGAAATCAATTGGGGTTGAAGAGCTCAAAACTGGTTTATCAACCAAACAAGTGGAATACAACAATGAAAACAACATTGAGGCATCACTAGTAGAAAATGAATTAGGAGATGGGTGTCAAGTAGCTAACCCCAGAAGAAGTAAGGGAAAGTTAGCAGAAAAACCAACTCTATCATATGTTGACCCTGAGAACCAGGACCAGGAGCTACAAACAGAAGGTTTCTCAAAATTACAAACTGTTAAATCGCGATCTCAATCTAGGGAGAAGAAATACATTGCGATTGAAGAGGACGATATTAGTTTATCCACGAAACAAGCAGAAAACAACAATGAAAACGACATTGAGGCATCACAAGTAGAAAATGAATTAGGAGATGGGTCTCAAGTAGCTAAACCCAGAAGAAGTAAGGGAAAGTTAGCAAAACAACCAACTCTATCATATGGTGACCCTGAGAACCAAGACCAGGAGCTACAAACAGAAGGTTTCTCAAAATTACAAAGTGCTAAATCGCGATCTCAATCTAGGGAGAAGAAATACATTGCGATTCAAGAGGACAATATTAGTTTATCCACGAAGCAAGCGAAATACAACAATGAGGCATCAGAAGTCGAACATGAATTAAGTGATTTGCCTCAAGTAGCTAAGCCCAGAAGAAGAAAGGGAAAATCAGCCGAACACCCTACTCTATCATCTTGTGAAACGAAGAACGAGGAACAACGAATAATTACAGAAGGTGATTCAAAATCACAAAGTGTTAAATCGCGATCTCAGTCTAGAGAGAAGAAATCAATTGCGATTGAAGAGGACGATATTAGTTTATCAACGAAACAAGCGGAATACAACAATGAAAATGACTTTCAGGCATCACACGTAAGAAATGAATTAGATGATGGGCCTCAAATTCCTAAGCCTAGAAGAAGTAAAGGAAAATTAGGAAAACAACCCACTGTATCAACAGAAACTTCAGAGAATATAAACCAATCTCAGTTCATTGAATCAAATTCGCAAAGAATGGATATTGTACAAATGGAGAGTTTATACCCGAAAGGAGCATATGTTGAGGATGGCAGCTATAATGAAGGGCAAGAAGGTACAAAGTTTTGTAATTCACCAAGATCAATATCAAGAGACAGATCTCAAATTTATGCGGAGGAAGCTGAATCAGAGTTGCTAAAAGAACAATTTTTTGAAGTATTTGAAATAGAAGACTTAACACTTACTAATACTCAAGTGGTAAAGCCACGGCGTTCGAAGGTGACAAATAAAAAATCTGCAGAGCCTCCAGAAAATTGTGATAAGTCTAGGTCTACATCAAGGAACATGAATCCCTTAAGTATACGAGATGTATTTGTAATCTCTTTGGATAAGGATAATGAATGTGATACTAATATAATACTGAACAGCAACTTTAAGCAAGGCAGTCCTGAATATGCAGAAATTGATTATGAACAAGGTACGACTAAATATATATTTAGTAATGTAATTTATAAAATTTTATATGTTTGTTTCAGATCAATTAATGACTGGAGAGAAGAATCTTGGTCAATATGGAATGGAAGAGCAAATAATGGCAACTACAAATGTAGAGTGTCAGTATGCAACCGTTCAGAAGAAAAAGAAAGGATCCAGAAATGGCTCACAGGATAGACAAGATGATTCTAATGCCCCTATTCAAGAGCCAATTTATGCAGAAGTGCAAAAGAAGACTTCCAGTAGGCCTACTTCTCTGGACAGAAATAATTCGAGGGAAGAAGGTCTTCAAGAATCTTCATTCAGAACATCGTCCATGGATCAAAGGAGTTTTCAAGATTCTACATCTTCTTCGAGACAAGCTTCAAGGGAGCGAAAAAATTCGGAGGGACAGCGTAGTCTTTCAGGAGAGAGAGGAAATATAACTGAATTTGAGTCCAAATGTAAAACTCCTTCCTCCGAGTCCTTGAAAAAACCAGTTAGATCTTCAAGAATGAAAAACAACGAAGAATTAAATCTTAATGATAGTAACTCAGAAAATATATGTAATGTCTTCGAATCTATGGGGAAAATCAAGAGCGATTTTTTGGGCCATGAAGATCAACACGAATCATCATCAGAGCTTCCAGATATGGTTCCCATTAAAAAACCAGAAAGGTCATCTCGTAAGCATGTTTTGGATATTGGATATCTAAAAGAGGATGAGTATCCCTTGGAGATCGTCCACACTGGGACTAAACCCTCATTAAAGGGCCAGAAATATTCCATAAATAACCAAGACTCACTTGACTTTGAGGAATTCGAGGATACAAATGAATACCTACAAGATATTGACTACGAACTTCGCTCGGCTGAATTAGCTGAAGAGGAGGAATTAAATTCGCTAAGAAGAACCAAAGAAATTAAATCATATTTGACCCCCCGAAATAGTGATACAAGAGATAACCTATACATTGATGAGGAAATGGAAAGGCCATTGAGTGCCTTGGGTACATATTCAGCTGATGATGAACCTGAAGACAGTGTCGATGATTTGATCTCATACCGAGAAAGGAACTTCATTCGTGAAAAGCCTGATGGAATGGATAAGGAGGAACTTCGTCAATTTGATCCCAGAGCCTTTCAACAAAGGAAAAGACAAAAGTCGGGACTATTATCTCCAGATTCATCATTTGAAGATGAAGAGTATTTCCACAACTTGAATCAGGGTTTGAAGTCTGGGAAAAAGGAACCCGAGAATACCCAATCACGGTTAACTCAATCAAGAAATCTCACTAGAGAGCGTCCAATGAAATTAGATCTCTCCGATCTCAAGCCAAGACTTGGCGAGAAAGTAAAAGGAAACTTCTATCAGGACGAGGCTCTCATGGATGAGCTTGATCTCCGAAACTCTTTAAATCAAATGTGGAACAAAGAACCTGGCCGACGGAGACGAACTGTTTCTCACTCCTTTCAATCTGAAGATAACGATTATATTGTTGGAGATGATGTTGTGGAATTCGACTCTGGCGTCAATAATTATCCTTTTCTTAAACCCCCCTCCGAGGAAGAGCAGATCCCGTTCTGTCTCTGTATCTCCCTTACCGAAAGAAAAAGAAAACATTGGACCTAAATTGGAGCGGATGTTTTCCAATGATCAGGATCTCATTGAGATTGAGTACGATGACAATGGAGTTAAAAAGATGAAAAAAGTATCTTTCGCTACGGAAAACGAAAAATTCGTTTTAAGACCAGATCCTGAGGTCCGATCCATTCCTGGAACTAGGTTATTTACATTTTCACCTAGTAAAACACATGAACAACCCCCAGACAGCCGGCAGCGAGGAAGACAAAATAAAAAAAAGTACAACAAAAACAAGAAGCAGTTCGGCAGATGTCTCCCTAACTTGGTCCAAAAACTCAGCCATTCACTTTTTAAAATCAATGGCCAACTTGTCTAAAGGCTCTAAAATTAAAGCAGACTCAAATGGCACTGATATAGCTCCAAAATGTACAGACTCGGAGGTATCTTCAAAGTTTGATGATGTCTTTGCTGCAGCTCCATCAGAATTGAGCTTTAACACAAATGAACTCATTAATGAAGTTGAGTCCCGCTCATATATGCAATCCAGTTCCTTAAATCGTTACTTTGATAAATTGAAAATGAATCAAAGTCTATCAGCCAGTCCCAAGACTACTCAAAGCCTCGACAATGTCAATTTGCAAAAGACTTTGCTGAGTCATGAGACACTTTGTAGACCCTACAGCACCGAGTCTCCCTCCATCACAGAGTCAAATAAAAATGATCATAAAAAACAAACATCTTCATTATTTGGAAGCATTATTCACAGAGCCAAGTCATTGTCTCGAGGAAACTCCAGACAAAACAGTGAAGAGCGATCTATTTTCAAGAATCTTTTTCAGCCCAAGTCAATCAATAAAAACAGTGATGTCATTCCACCCTCTCAGCATAAAAGGTCTCTAAGTTTTGACGGATTTGCTAGGAAATTATCCGGAGGAAGCAACACCGTGAAGACTGGAGGAGCTCCTTCTAACATCAGCACAGAAGAAAACTTTAATGACGGTCCCGAAACTGAATTCTTGACGGAATCGGAAGCTTCTCTTAAGAATCGTCTTAAAACAAAGAAGGGTTGTAAGGCTTCCGTGAATAAAACTGATTTTGATAAACTTTTTGCTAGAGGAATTGCACTAAGTACAGAAAAGGATTTAGTGACATTAGAGCCGACTTCAACAACAACAACAACCACGACTGCAGCGTCTCTTCTGGATATTGATCACCGTCCCACAACCCCTTTCGAGGTTTTTAGTAAAGATGAAGTTTTTAAAAAGAGTCAACAAGGAGCAGGGATAAGTTTTGAGGAAAAGGTCAAATATTTTCTGGATGATCTATCACACCAGCCACATACCTCAAACTTTCGAGCTCCAATGAATTGTTCTCCTGTAGCTGCAGCTGCAGCTGTTGCAGCCATGGCTCCACCTAGAACTACTATATCTCCTGGAATGAAGAAGAGAGGAGCCCCACTTCTCCACAAAGAGGAGCCTAAACCAGAGTCCAAAGAATCCCCACATCAATTTTTGAGGCGAGCTGAAGAGTTTGTGAAGTTAGCAGAGGTAGACTCTGAATACTCCCAACCTGTTTGGCCAGCAATTGTTCAATCACCTGAAGATTTGCCACCGCCCAAGCCCATAACTCTGCATTCCAATGTACCAGTCCGACCCAAGAGTCCTCTTTATCCAAACTTTACCAACCTTGTTCCAGCATTAAATAGTCAACCAGCACCTCCCTCTCCCAGTTCAGAAAATGTATTAAGTAAGTCATCCATTCCTGTAGAAGTATCACAGGCCCTTGCTCCAATGATGGCTGTCATGATGGAAATGAAAAAGTCAAGTAAATCCCCGGAGCCAAGGACAGGATCATTGAAAGTGAATAGTTTGACTATTAGTGGTGTCCCTAAAGCTGTCGCCGGAACACGCCAACGATCTGCATCATCTTTAGATCCCTTTCATGGTTCATACAAAACAGATCTAGGAAGAGCAGAATATGGAACTCTTACCCGTAATGACATGAAATCAAACAAGGGACGAGCAAGTTCTGTGTCTAATCGATTACCTTCCCGGGACAATAGCCTAGATCGTATTAACAAACTAAGAAGATCAACATCCAAAGACTCTGAAATCAACCATAGACGCCGATCTCAAGAACCTTTAATACTTGATCCCACTAGATCAGATTCACGAATTAGTAATTACTCAGCAGACGTCCCGGATCTTGAAGACGCGGATATAAGTAATGCCATGCTCAAATCAAGTTTAAATTTTGGAAAATCGAGGGAAGGGGAATTTCTACAACCCTCTTCAAACATTTTGGAAACAAAGGGAAGAGTCCTTGATCAAATGGAAAAGGAGAAATTAGCTCTTCAAGAAGCTAAATGTAAGTTATCTCAAAGTTACTTGAAATTCCATACGGATAATGCTGTTGTTTTTTTCTTCCAGCTTGGTTTCAAACAGTGCTCATGATCATTCTCTGTGTTTGTGCCATCATTTTCATTCAAAATGAAAAACGGTTGTGATGGACGCACTGACATGACGATTTTTTTAATTATTATATTGCCCTGCTCAATTCGTTTGGTCCTTTTTTTTTATTTATTGTCTTATTGGATTTATTCTTAAAATACTTATTATTTATTTTGAAATTAGAATGTGTAAATCAGACCCTTGTCAGGGACTTTTACAAATATTACATCCTTATCCGTAGAAATTCACATACTAAAATTATACATAAGTATAAATACTTATTAATTAATTAATTATAGATCCTTATACATTCATCATTTATGGTTTAATAATAAAAATAGATGCAAAAAAGTTATTAATAAATACCTATATTCTACAAATATTGAGTAAAACGACGTCGATTCAAGGTGTTGCTGTCATTTTTAAACCGTTTTATCAAGAAAGAAATGAGCTCTCTCTCTCTCTCTTCATTCTCTCCACGCTCTATTTTTACCACAATACTATTATTATTATTTTTTTTTAACTTCCCTCTCCTTAAAAACATGGAAATGCTCGTATATAAATACAGATGAAACTTAGCTCATATTATTCAAAGACTTTAGAACTGAGGAGTTGTTGACAACAAATGGAAGCAAATAGTATCATGATCTCCCGATTCCTAACATTTTCTCTCGTTATTTTTCTCTCGCTATCCTCCTTTCTACAAATCTCAGAGTCAAGATTCATTGAGAATCCCCAATCCAATCCGGAGAGAGAAACTCTTCCGGATCCCCTAAAATATTTGGAAGAACTCGAACAAATTTACTCACAATACGATCGACCCAAGTAATTATATAACTGTTTTTTTTTTTGGATCCCTTCTATATATTTATTTTGTTTGATCGTTTACAGAGAGCGACGTGTGGGAAACAATATGGCTTCAGCCCTAAAGAAACTATCACAAATCAAAGACTTTTATAATGAGGCAGGACGTCCACGGTGAGATCATATGATTTTAAAACCGAGTTCAATTTTATGCATATTGTTTAAAAAATACCTAATTTCTTCCACTTAGGTTTGGAAAGAGATCCGGTCGTGCTTATGAGCTTCCCCTCATATCATATTAGGAAGATCTCCATTGAACGAAATGTTTTTAGACTCTTTCTTTTTTCTTCGTTGAGATGACCGGTCCCTTAAAAGTTTTTCCTTACAATTTGTTTATACTATTTACACATATTATATGGCATTCATTTTGGTTTATGATTTCTAAAGGAATTATTTATTGTTCATCTTTTTAATAAGGAGAATGGAAGTTCATTCAAATATTATTATCAAATTAAAATTAAATTTGTTAAAAGAAAATCATCAAATAAATGTAGTTATTGTTTCATTATATAGAAATTAAGAGTACATAACATTATTTTCTAAAAATATATACATATAAAAACATATTAATAATAAAATTGTTTTCTTAAGTTGTGTGATAATTTAGAGCAGACACTTTCGTTCAAAACTAAATAGTAATAGTTACGATTTTGTATAAGTTGGATCTTCTTATTCGCCTACAAGTGGTTACCTTTATTGTAGCACGCAAACTTTTGTACGAAAAGAAATAGAAAAAGGGCTTAAATCAGTTGGTTGCTAACTTATTCTAATTCTTGCCAGTTTTGTAATTATTATATAATAATTACTGAGAAGTGTCCATATCTTAATGAGAATAATTCCCAACATAGCCAATCAACGCTCAGAACACGTATTAAGACAAAAAAATCGATAGCTTATAACAAAATACACTAGTAACACCGTGCCAAATTCAATAACTTAGACCTACAGTCATTTTACTGATTACCAACTATTCATTTGGGAACTCATTGAATTTTTACACAAACAAAAATATCAATAAAGAACCACATAACCTCAAAAAACTACTCCTGAAAAAATATGGAAGATAATCAACCGAGAAAAAACTGAAATAATCACCGATTTAAGGACAGTGAAAAATTTCTGTGATTCTTCATCTGTAATTACGGATGATATGATCCTCGTAAATGTTGTTTAGATGGGCGAATGGAAAAAAAAAATCAGATAAAATTAAAAGCCGCAATATGAGATTACAACTAAGGTTGCAGAACAATTGATTCATTAGAAAGGCAAACGTGGAAAAAAGAAGTATTGAATATATTGTAACTAAAAAGTCCATTACACATTGAAGAGTCATTGCTTACAAATTTAGAGGGGGGCTATATATGATTGATATTGAACTTCACTGTAATTTTTTTGTTATTTTCATGGTAGAGAAGAGACGTGGATAGGTGGATTACCCAAGGAGAAGTTAGTATATAAAGTATTTCAGAGACGACCACATAACTAAAGTAGCTTGCTCCTTCCAAAAAAGTGGACATATTCGATAAAACCCAGATGTGAAAATGTCCCTCCTAAAACAATGAAAGAATTGTCGATATTTTAACGATGAAAAATATTTATCATTCGACAACACATCTCCTTCACAGGGCACTAACAAAAGTATTTAACCCAACTAAGAAGCTACACCTACTAATGGTACTGCACAGTGTTTCAAATAATACTATGTAGGGACATATAAGAAAGAGAAATCCGCCTTTTGACCTCACCTTTTGAAAGCACCGACAAAAGAATATTTGACAAAATTATTTTTCCTCTCTGAAATTCAAAACAGGGGTTTGTGAAGTTAAGACAGGGGCATAATTCCATCAAAGTCAATTTTTAAACTAAAAACAATGCTTTTTACAGATCTTTTCAAAGATCACTAGCAATCACATCTCTAAACAAATTTGGATTTTTAACAGTGTTTGAAATTTTTCCTAATGTTTCTGTAAGAGGATATTGAATCATTTTGTCAGTTTATTTATCGATTAATGCATTTTGATAAATTTTAGAATTTACGCATTGAATTTCTTATGAAAGATTTAATTTTTTTGTCAACTTTTAGTATTTACGGGGCATTTTTTCCAGTTCAAAATAGGGAACAGTAATAAGCTAAAAAAAAAAATTGTATGGAAACATAAATTTACAAGTTTTTTTATGTTTTTTTCTATTACTTATATTTTTTATGACGAAAGATGACACTAGGTCATGTACATATTGAAAAAAAACACATATTTGTTAAAAAAAATATTTAGGCCACAAAACAAGAGATTTTGGATAATAAAGGTCATTTTTATGTTTATTGGGGGTAAAATCAATACACGCTATCTCACTTAAAATACTAAAAAATTAATTTAATTATTTTTTTTTAATGTACCTATAATTGGTCAGATGGAGTTGTACTGATTAAGGACATATAAGCAAAGTTGATAATTCTCTAAAGAAAAACGCGTCCAAGGAGAAGGGGGGGGGGGACTTATGGTATCATTGTTTGAAATACTGATGTGATTATCAGCTGCCTTCTTTGTTATGATTTTTGAGGGTATAACGAAAGTATTTATTTGCAAAATGTTTAATGAAGATAAAGTAAATATAATTGATTTAGACGTTTTTATCCATTACAGTAGATTTTATAATGTCACACTCCATGAAATTGTAATTCATTATGAACCACATTCTCAAAATAATAACTAATGAAAAGGCAAAGTAGAGTATTTAAAAATCTATTAGAAGTTCCAAGTTTAAAAAAGAAGGCTTAAATTAAATATAATCTACATACTAAAAAAATAAACCATCATACAATGTTATATATACAAAATTTAACAATTAGAATCAGATAACTAATAATAACAATAAATTATAAATACAGAATATTGAAATAATAGATTAATCCAAATAATATTTTCTTGTTCTGACATGAATTCAGTTAAATATGGCATAACTTTAAGTTGCTAAACACAAGCCAAACGTGGAGCTTAATGAAAAAGATAATCACCCCTTTTTCTTCATGTGGAAGTTGCTATATACAATTGTGCATAGGATAGATATATATCTACCGATGAATTCAAAATAATTATTAATAATAAAGTAAATGTCAAAAACACAAAATTAGACAATAAATATACTAATAAAAAAATGTTAAAATTAAATCCATCTCTTCTTCTAATCTTAGTACGAACAGCTTTTAGAATCCTACTTTCATTTATTTCATGTTTATCTATAAAAAGAAAAGTTAATCCATGCAGTCCAATTTTAAACCATAATTACTTATCTTAGATATAAAAATTAGACTCCTTCATAACTGATAAGACAATTTAGGGAACCATTCTTGACTCAATTAGTTTTTGAAATCGTAAAGATTTAGAGCAAAAGCTTAATTTAATGATGGGTTCTTGGGAAGGGACGGGTTTACCTGTAGAATGATTAGCAATGGATAAGGGTGTATTAAATGCAATAAGCATCTTTGTGAGATCAGAGTTGAAGTCTGACTTGCTGGACTCATCATTAACTTGATTTTATAGATGAATATCTATGCTCTTGGTATGAGATGAGGATAATGAGTGGCGTTTAATTCTAGACGGGAGACTAAAGGCACATTTATATCAACAAATCCGACAAGCCATCTGTTTCTCGTCCGGTAAGTATTTCCAAATTCCTGGGTCTCTATTTTCAGAAATCCAGACAGAGGGCGACGTTATTTTAGGCATTTTATTCTGTTCTCTATCGACCATCAGCATCTAATATTATATTAATATTGAATAATAAAGATGGGAATGATAACGTTCTTGATTGAAGAAGATGTATGTTATTTAATCAATGATGCCATAAGTATTTCTTCTCTTCTCCTCGCACGCTTTTCTATTCTTACCAAAATTATCATCCTGATAGTTTTGTTACAGTACAGTTTGAATAGAGTAAGTATTCATTTTTTTTTAAATCTAATCATAAAATATGATTCTATTTTAGCCAGAATTATCAAGAATTATGATGCACAACTCATTAAATGGCAAAAACAAGTGCTTAAATAGTCACAACAACGGGAGTAGTAGCTTTGGATGATTCGCAACTAGTTTGTCGGAGACTAGTTTCTTCACTTAAAGACTTGGGTATGATCATTAGGTTTTCCAATATTACATAGTCAATAAATATTACTTTTTTATCACTTAAGGATTAGCTATGGTTGATTAGCCCCAAGAAATGGTGTTCAGAAAACTCATAAAAGGCAAAACAACTTCTTAAATGGTCACAACAACGGGGGGAGTTACATTAGGTGTAGCATTGTAATTTGCAATTGTCCATATCCTTCATGAAAAAAGTATGTTGCTACACAAGCATAAATAACTGGGGAGATTTTTTGATGCCCTTAATAAGGAGTAATATCAAAATAAATAATTTCGTTATTCCCTCAAAAATCATAATAAAGCAGGCAGCTGACGACATCAGTATTTTAAACAGTGATACCATAAGCCCCCCCTTCTCCTTGCATGCGTTTTTCTCTAGAGAATTATCAACTTTACATATAGGTAAACATTGTAGTATTAGAGAAGAAGAATATAAAATAATGTTTGATTTGACAGACGTCCTTCTTCGGCTCTGATGGTTTAATCTATTAATTCAGTTGTGCTTGTGATTTTTTCAAAGTTTTTACATTAGTAAATTCTGTGCTTTAATGTCTTCCATAATGGAAACTTAAAGGGTCTAAGGAATGGAACTTTGTTTTGAGGTTAGTTTCAACTGTTTGTAACTGAAAAACAGACAAATAATTATGGATCTAAGAGAAATAGGAGGAAAATAGTGATTTTGGAAAAAGTTGATGCATTGAATGAAGTATCTAATGCAGAAATAAGTAAATGACAGGTACTTACTCTCGGTCGATGATGAAACAGGTAGACGTATAAATACACCTATAATAGGGAATGAAGACAACAATTGGAAGATATTGCATTAGATTCGAATGAAAATAGGAAATCGAATAAGAAAAAGAAGCCTCTAATCGATGTAGAACACACGTACAAGGTCAGGATCATTTACAAAAAGATACTAGTCTTTCACCACCGAAAGAGAATATCCCAAGAAAGTACAGAGTAATTAATATTTACAATAATGAATACCTATATTCAAAATAACTTCACTAAACACAAGAGTCTGAAGAAACAAAAAGACCAGACATGCTTTAATTAAAAAACTTATAAAGATTAATCCTAACATAATTTTCTGTGTCAGGAGAGCTCGCATACGGAAAATTTGTATAGTATAAGGCTCGCCCGGTGGACGACTCGCCTTCTTTTATTTAATATAAATCATAATCTCACTTATGTAATGACTAATGTGTTCGAACCAGACACAAAGTAAGTAATATTAATAAATATATGATTATAGAGAAAGAAACAAACACGACTTTAATTCGAATTGAACAAATGCTACTCATTTAATTATTATTAGCCTTTAGACATGATGCTTTTTTTATATTGGAAAAGACTCATGGGGGACGAACAAGCATAACATCCGATTAGGCAAGAGCAGTGATTTCCTCTTCGTCATGAGCCAGGATCTATAAGTGGAAGAGGTGGTTGGATGTGGTGAGGCAAATAACTGACAGGATTCGAAGAGTCGCTCAAAGGTTGGATCGTAGGAGAGCACGAGGAAATGATAAATCTAAGGCAAGAGAAATGTACAGCTCAGTACGTTTAGAGTAACCTAGAATTGAATTAATTATCTAGAACAGGGAATGCATACCTTCAATGGATCTCAAGCCAAGTTATGAGACCTTAACAAGTGTATTTTCATAATTTGACACAATGACAGTTGAATATGTAAACTCAATTATAATAGTAACTTCTCTGATATTTATAAAACAATATGTATAATAAAACTTTATGCATTCATTCATTCCAATTCAGAATGAGAATCCGGCTCCCACTTTATTAATGTGAAATGAAAGTCGAACATTAAGAATAGAACTTGTTTTAATTTTTCCAAGAATTTTCAAAAAAAAAAATTCATTAAATCGTCCAGAATCCTTTTCTGATCACAAGATCATTCAAGTGACATTTTGATTAACTCCTTCAATTCAGTACATAGTATAAAGGTGGGTTATAGAGCAAGAAGACATTATAAAAGCCCCAGAACACAGACTACACAGACACTTTGACCCATTTTAACCAACCAATTAGTTGGCTTGTCGTCTTATAAAAAAAATTACTGCTCATATGTTTAGAATGGCAAAAAGGAGATAATCGATACGCTTCGAAAAAAGGGCTAAAGAGAGAATAAGGTTTTGCATTTCATAATTATTATAATTTTTTTTTTTTTTGCAACTGATACTCCTTACTTGTATAGAATATCTGATATTGTAGAGGAAGAGATGGAGAGAAAGTAAAGTAAAGAGTAGGTTTGTTAAATATTCGAAGAAGAATCCTGCGTTTCAAAAACGTAAATTCGATTTCTAATGTTAAGGAGATCGTTTTGGAAGATAAGGTCTTAAATAAAACTAAGGATATTTTTGACTATTTCTATTCTTCATTTCAGAATATTATTGGAGGCCAACTAAACAATTTTCCTAGAAAACTGAAACATATCACATGATTCCTGTTTTCACATCACAAAATTTTTTTGTGTTACGTAAAAATAGTTTTAAAAGTAATAAAGTACCGGGACCTGATGGATTTGGTGATAATTTTTTTACATCCTCTCTAATGTTTTTTGTTCCGTTTCAAGATATAGTACTCTTGACTTGGTCATTGGAGGCCAATATTTGTTTTGAACGAAAAATATAAAATCCTAAAATGGGTAATCTCAAAAAAAAATATAATATCCAGACAAGAGTTGAATTGTATTGTTCTGAAATAGTTCCTCTAGTTTTATATAAGGCGCATTTTCTCTGCCTTTTTTAGCTGAATAGGCAATTAATGAAGACAATTCGTAGTTTGAGACCCTTTCTTATTCAAAGTACCTCCCTTTTCTCAAAAGGCCAAAAAAAATATAAAAGGGGGGGGGGCTAACTCCACTATCTTTTATAAGACCCAAGATATACCAAAAGATTTTTATTCACATAAAGAAAATTCCCTCTTCGAAGGGAGAGTTGCCGTATCAGGTACTTCCCTATACATACTTCTGATGAGGGGTACTATTTTATCAAACGGATCAGCCGAGAAAATCTTATTTTCATGGGGTATTGATCCTCATGTTTTGAGGTATGGAACGCCAACGTGTAATTCGAACACTATCATAGATACAATTTATCAAAACGTAGCATAGAAACATTTATTCAAATATTTCAGAGGATACGAGCTTTCAAGAAAATCTGTCTTTTTGTACTTTTAATGGTGGATTGTTTTTTATACTTTATTCTTATTTGCTTCTGTTTTGGTTTTTGTTATATGCTTGTAATTCTGTATGTTAAAGGATATGATTTAGTTGTTTTTGATATTAATATGTTTACAATGATTAGGTGTGTCTTTTAGAGGAATAATTAATTAAAAACTAATTATTAACTATATACTAAAATGTTTGTTTATTTGAACTTTTTACGTGATCCTTCTCCTTAATTAATTTCTTATATAATTTGTACAAATAGATTAAAAATATCAATACATAAAATAAAAATACATATAAACATTATAGTAGTAAATATAATTACTTCATCTGACCCAGAAATCTTCCTTGAAATCTATTATGATAATGCATATTTCCTTCTTTAGGAACTACTGGAGCCTGAATTTAAGAACATTGAGTATAAGTGAATAATTTCTACTGAGTGCGTTGTCCATTGAGCAGCCTCATTCCATTTTTTCAAGGTTAAAGTAATACGAAGTCATACCATAACGTGTGTATGACTAATATGATTGGTTGTCCAAATCTGGCTGTCTTGTCCAGCAATCGGTACGATACATCAAATTGAAAATATTAGCAAGCCCGATTACCTTTAGAAAATACTGTCTCAACAGTAGATGAGGACAGCCGTGTCTGTATAACACAAGGTAACATTTCTGCTTGATTATATCTAACGGCAATTCTGCCGAATATTCAATTTACTTTTAATAAAAATTATAAAATTGATAGAATAATTGATTACCCCCACATGCAAATCAAATAACATGTAGTGCTAATGGGTCTTGGTTCCTAAACAGCGTATCTTGTGGCAAGTTCAAGTGTGCCGTACAATTTGTGATAACTACACATTATTGACAATATCTTATAAAATCCAAATAGTTGGTTTAATTGAAATAGGTGTGCAAAGTGCATCTGTGAAGATATTTTTATTTGTCTTTCGGTGTGCCTTCGGTGTTTAGGGGACATTTAATTACAAGGTTTGGTGCTCTATTATCCAGTTAAGCCTGATTATAATTAGTTTGTTATAAAAGAAAGGGGTGTCGAGTTTATGACCTTTTAATTGTGTTACATTTTGAGAGCTAATGTCAGTATACAATATAAGAAAATTGTATTTCAGTTGGAAAAGTTCGTTTACAAAAAAAAAAAAAAAAAAGTGTATCTTCCAACAAAGTGTACACGAATGAAGCAGCTGGCAGTGTCTCTGAGGGAACGGATGACAGAGTCTTCTTAGAGTGGTCAGCCATGCAAACTCGTCAATTAATGACTGCAGAGAACCACAGATACAGCATAGATAAAAGATTCTATTTTATCTTGAGGCATAGCACCAAATGTTTTTTCTCGCAATCTTTAAAATCATTCTTTAACTCTCAAATTTTTTGATGTTATTTTATAAAAAGTAGAAATGGAAAAAGTTTTACAAACTCATCAAAATGAGCAAAATTTTGAAACTCTTCTAAAATGGAACACGTGCTCCTGTTCTCACTCTTTCTACAAAAAAAAAAAAAAAAATGAGTGCACTCACTAATACTTTGACCAAGTTTGTTCGTAGGAGACACTTTGCAGTGCTGGTTGTAAATGCAGTTAAGTTATCAGCTGTTAAAAATTTCATATGATATTCCCCTGCTCTCCCTACCTGGCATTACTCAAAGTTATTAGGCGTTAACCAACAGACAAACTTTGCTCTATGAATATAGAAAATAATTACCCAAGAAATCCTCTCCCTTTTTCATGAGGACACTCACACGTAGTTACTTCAAACTTAGATGTTCTTTAGTAGGGATTCCACAGAGTGCTCCATCCATCTCTTTTATGAATGCCATGAAAGATTAGGAATGAACATGGAATGGAGCTCAAACTAAAAGATTGGTTGGTGGCTATGCCACCGACACACCGGGTTCACTTAACAGCAGACGCAGTTATTGCTAAAGCTATGTGTAAATTATATTTCAGCCAAACAATGGATTCGATTAATAAGATGCTCAGGCTGGAACATTTTTTTAAATGACAGTAGAGGATGCTTCTGCCGTTATAGGCTATATAGTTTATTTACTAAATGTTGGATTATAAAACTTGATCATCTTTTATATTTTATTTCCAAAAAAATATTTTTAAGTTATAGAATTATTTTCATGATTTTAATTGACTAAATATATCAGTTTTATATTCAGCTATCAGTTATCTTTTATATTATTAGAGAAAAAAATGCCTTTTATCCTATTTACTCCAAGAAATACTTTTATATGGAGAAAAAAATAATTTACGACATTTGAAGAAATTACAATAATTTATCAACTTTGTTTCTCTAATATTACGAATAAATACTCTATAATTACAGAATATATGTTTTTTGCTAGATGAATAATGTAAAAAGTTATTGTACACCAGAGCTACCACATCGTTTCAGCTCACAAAAATATATACCAGACAGAAAATATTATAACTCAAAAGCAGTACAGAAAAGTTTAACTAAATTCTATAATACATTTTAACGCTAAACATTCATAGTCAGTTATTTACATTAAAAAGTCAAAAAAATATTATGTAGGATGCACGGTTTCTTCTTCACTCTCATTTATATTTTGTGGAACAGTTGAGGATGTACTCAGAGTGATAGTATATAGTACAACATTACCCATCTCTGTGATGGCTACCGTATTTATTGGTATAATAGTTGGGTGATGTGTACGTGGGATATTTTAAATTTAAATAAGCATCGAGCGAGTGTAGGTAAATGTTAGAGTTCTTTTTGTTTAAACCAATAATATGTCTCAAAGAAGGACTCTAATAAAATTAGTTGAAGTAAGGTAACTGACCTGTGTAGACTTCTTCATTGGTGACCCTAACATTTGAACACAATGCCAATCACTAGGTCAAAGAAACTTCCTTCAGAGCTCTCTACCATATGGGAGGCAAATGCTTCAAATCCTCCAATACGTCCCCTCCCAGATGTACCGGCGTTAGTACGATCTCGAATCACAGAGGTATGTCTTCCTCAGTTCGATGAAGAGGATTTGGAAATCTGGTTCACTTGAGTAGATTCAATCTTCAGGACAAATGGGATTGTAAAAGACAAAGAGAAGGCAAATATAATGATACCAACGCTACCCTACTATATCCTCAGAAACTTTCCACCAGAAGATTTTGGGGGTTCTTAAGAGGAAATCCATTAAGAAGTACATCACTTCCCCCCCAAGAACGGATTCGGACCTGGATCTTCCAAAGGACGAATCTCTTTCCCGGAGTAAGGTAATGACAAAGGTCCGCCGACTACTCGATCCAGCATTCGTACCTGACTCGTGGGATTCCTTATGCAGGGAGATTGTGATACGATCCATCCTGGACTCACACAGACCCATGACCCGGGCCCAGACAAAACATTAAGTCTGAAGAATTTGTGAAGGCTTGTGGTAGCTTAAAGGAATAAGCTACGGGTGGGAAATCATATTTTAATTTTCCTTACTCGAGCCCAGGTGAAATATTTGAAGCGTCTATTGTAAGAAGAAAAAGAGATGTGAATTGGAAAGAGAAGAAAAAGCAAACTTCGATTTGCTATAAGCACATGACTGACGGTGATGCGCCAAAGACGGGCTCCGGACCCCATGTCCCTTCTTTTCTCTCATCTCAAAAAAGTAAGTAGTAAGTATTGAACCAAGACAAGCATCCAATTTAGGCGATCGACACAAAAAACAAAATTAAGCTCCTGATCGATTCAGGAGCTCAGGTTCTGTTTTACCCAAAAAATTAGCACTTAAAGGCTTTAGAAAGACTAAGCTACCGTCCTTGGTCGTCTTCCAAGGACAAAGAGTTGTTTCTTTCGGGTTGTCGTCCCTAGATCTCGCCCTTGACGGGTAGAACTACTCTTGGGTTTTTATCTCCAAAATACCGGCGTGCCTTCACCTCAATCAAATCACATTTGAGGACGAGTTCATTGAGTAGTTCCCTTTGCTCTTCTCTTTCTGGGATTCTCACACACCTGTTGGGCACTCTTTGAAACACTCGATAGTTACTTCTGGACCACACTGTCTTGCTAGAGCTCGGTGACTTAGTGGACACAAATTGGTTTTTCTGAAGAAAGAAGTGGGCGAGCTCCTGAAGCTTGGAGTTCTGCAAAGTCATCACACTCCTTCTCATCGGTGGTGCACTTCGTACAGAAGCCAAGTCGAGGATTCTGCATCTTTGGGGACTTCCGTGGCCTGAATCGTATGTCATAGCTGGATCAATATCCCCTTCCCAATATGAGGGACATTTCTCGAGGCCTGGGAGGATCCAAAGTATTCAGTAAGTTGGATTTATGCAAAGCATGCCATCAGATGTCTGTATAGGATCCAGACGCTCACAAGACGGCAATCATTACTCGAATTGGCGTCTTCGAGATACTGCCATGTTTTTTGGGCTCAAAAATGTAGCACAGTCTGTCCATGGATTCATTATTCAGACATGTGCCGGAAGTTTTTGTTTATTTAGACGATAACCTTATCGCGTCCAGGTCCAGAGAGGAACATCGAGGATTACTCTTTGAAGTGTTGTCGAAGCTCCAAGAAGCAGGTTTCTATCTCTCGGGAGATAAATGTAAATGGTTAGTACACTCTTTGGATTACCTGGGCCACCACATCTCAGCAGAGGGAATTAAACCTCTTTCAAGAGTATTCGAGTATTAGCTCCTCCCAAGTCTCGTAAAGAACTTCAGGCCTTTTTGGGGATAGTTCAACATTATGCAAGGTTCATACTGGGCTTCTCTAACTACACAGGAACTATGCATCCCGTATTGCAAAACCATAACAAGTTCGAATGGGAAGAAAATCTGCAGGAAGCCTTTCAAAAAATTAAAAAGACTCTTTCTGATCGTACTTTCTTGAGCTTTGGCACTGACAACAGACGCATCGTTGATTGGGATGGGAGCTTCCTAATAGCAATGTATAGAAATAGAATAGGGACCATAGGCTTTTTGGTCCAAATCGTGGACTCCTGCTCAACAAAAGTACTTGGCATTTGATAAAGGGCTGCTCGTAATCAAGGAGGCCCTGGCACATTTCCGCTGATCGCTGGAAGGATTTGAATGTACATTATTTTCCGTCCACAAGGCCTTGAGTTCCGCATTGGAATCGAGGAACCCCTCGTGGACGGCAAGACAGTTTAGATGTTTTTCCTTTATATTTGATTTTCATTGTCAGATAGACACAAATCGGGAAAACAGAACGTCGTGGCTGACACCTTGTCGAGACTTATAGCTCCAGTCGGATCTGAAATGTTTCCCCTCCTTGAAGATCTGTTACAGGACCAGTTTTCAAACGATCCATATAGTCTAGATTTTAAAGCAAGATCTTTTGTTACTAGGAAGTTTGGAAGTGATGTTTTGGTCGGTTTTGGGACAGATATAAATTTTTAGAACATAGCATCGTCAAACAAGTTGTGTAAAAAAATATTTTACTAAACTAACAACAGTCTTTCACACCCAGGCTTAAAGTTACTTTGTGTGAGGTCCCCAAATCATTTGATTGAACTAATTTGAGAGAAAAAGTCAAAATTCAGAAGTGTTTATCTTGTCAGAAGAACAAAGCCGTAACTCACATAAGGCCTCTGGTCCTACTCCATTTTCTACAGATCTTCCATATTTTGTACACTTCAAATAGATATTGTTGGTCCCTAACCTCCAACAAATGGTTACATGTATTTTTTAACAGTTTTAGTTAGGGTCACAAGATGGACTGAAGTCATTCCTATATGTGATACTGAGACCATTGTAGCGTCTTCCTTTTCGGCGTGCGAATTTCTGTTCACTCTGACAGGGGAGCTCAATTTACTTGAGGACTTTGAAAGAGACTGGGAGAAGTCCTCGTATCAAACAACAGGGAATATATTGAGTTGATGTCATTATTATTTGATATTAGCTCGCATTTTTCTATATTAATTTTTAGGGCTGACAAAATATCGAACTTTGACAGAAGCCTATATATTTCAATGGTGAGTGCTATCGTTAAAACTGTTCCATCTGTTATGATTGCTGATGTATCATCTACATAAGCATAAATTGATTCCCAGACACTAATCCCTGTTTTTGTTTATGTTTTTCAATACTTCGTTATCCCTCATTTGTAACAATAAGAGTAACTATAAAAAGAATTGCTGCTATGGGATCTCCTTGTTTGCATCCATGTTCTACGTGGAAAGATATTAATATGTGTCCTGACTTGTATTGGAATTTACAAGGATTGTAACAACAGCTCTTATCATGAATTCACCAAATCATTTGCCTTTCAGTGTTCTTATAATGTGAGTATGCGAGACACAGCCAAAAGCATTTTGAAAGTCAATGGTCAATATAGTACCATTGACAAAATTATCGATAACAGTTTGCAAGTTTGCAACAATGTCTTTCATTCTCTGACCAGCTACAAATCCTCTCTGGGAATTATGTGCTGTATCTTTCCAATATTACATCTGAAAATACTTTGTACAAAGTGTTTTGAAGTGTGATTGGCCTCAAATTCTTAATGAATTTAATATCTTTTCCTTTTTTGGTTATTGTAATAAGTAGACCATCGTTATTACATGATGGAAAGGAACCCATCATCCGTATCCACTCAAATAGCTCCTTTAGAATCGATGCAAGTTCATCAGCATTAAGTTGATAAAACCAAAAGCCTGATAAGCCAGGAGATTTACCTTTTTCCCCACACCTTCTTATTGCATCTACAATTTCTTCCTCTGAGAAGTGTTTCACATTTTCCTGAAGAGACTATGGTATGCATTCTGGAGGTTCAACACGAATATAATTGGCAAAGCTGGCATTATTCAGTATACACTTTTGCACTTAATAGCTAACACACAGTCTCGGTATCTGCATCCTTCTTGGTAATTTTTAACCACATCATCAGAGTCAAATTCACCCGTCTCATATCTGGAACTGTGTTTATGATGAGGGAACTTTATCCCCGGATAACATCCTTTTCTAAATTGTTGTATCGCTCTTTTCTTAACTTTCGACTTTGTATCACGATAATTAACATTCAAGAGACCACTAATCAATTGCTTGTTCCTATAATCTCATCCTAGCTTGATAAGATTTATGAGGTTTGCTTTTTTTTTCCCCGCATTCCTACAAGTATATTTTATAGGAAATTTTTTCCATATGAAATCAACATTTAAATTCATGGACTCCGATGCAGATTTTATCATTTTCTCTCTCCTTGCAGCAATCCTAGCAATTAACATCTTTTTCATATGTCCGCTTGTGTCCGGCAGACGTGTGCAATGAAGTTCCTCCATCCCATTTTATATATATTTTGTCAAAGTACCCAAATTTGTACGAAAGAAAAATGAAGTAAAAAAAATAAGAAGGCATCAAACTTTGATAAAGTAACTTTACGGAGTGGATTATACGAATACACCACATTGTCAGACCACTAACCATTAGTATTAATCAAATGTAGAAAAAAGAAGAAAAAGGAAGAAGAACACCCTCCCCGATTTTCTTCTCTTTGTATATTCCGAGTGCAATGAATTGAGATGAAACAATAATAATACTATTTCTTAAAAGATGGCGAATATTTTTCCCAGATAATACGTGAAAGAATAAGGATTCCAGAGAGTAGAAACCTATGAGAGGTTAAAAACCTCGTTTAAAAGGCCTCTGACAACAATAAAAACTATTTGTGAACACTAATTGAAGTACTTAAAAGTTTATAATTCCAAATAGTCCCTTTTCAACTTCACAAGCAATCTCTAACCTCACTTTTTAGATTTATTTATGCACCATGAAGGACTGGCACGTCTTCACTGATCAATACATAAAAACCTCATCATATACCGTCATATTCTTATTATTTTCTCAAAATGTTATTTTTTCATAATTGAAGAGAAAACATCTATGTATTTAGTAACTATGTACGGGTTTCCTCGTGAAAAACGATGAATAATGCAGTGGATTTTGTGGGTACTTATCTTCTATTTTGTATGCAAAATTCGTTTTTTTTTTACCTAGGCAAATATGTTCCGATTAACTAGACAAAAATGTCGAAATTTTATGTCAATGTTTATTACTTCAACAATCACTTAACAACTGACACCAGGCAACTACCAATAAGTAATACTTCCAAGCTTACTTGACGGGGTTGTTTGAATATAGTTTTGTACTGATACTAAATGTATTCCCAAAAAATATTAAATACAAGTAAAAAAATATATATATACGAAACTTGAAAATAATTTAGAAAATAGTCTACAATGTTTTTTCTACTTCTAAACTTCTTTAAATTAACCTGGATTTAGATTTTTAAAACGCAAGTTATGAAATATATATTTTTGATACACAGCAAAGTTTAAAACCTATTATTTTTTTCCCCATTTGGACATGGGTTCATCGTTTTAACACATGGCTATTTGGGCTTCCAAAATGGCCGACATCAACAAAGTTTCGTATTCTCATGAAACTCAACTCAATCACGACACAAAGGCTAATAGAAGAAGGACTTGAGACATAATTGAGTCAGCTGATGATTTCAGTCTGAAAATAATCATATTCTTTATTTACCTATTCTTTGTGACGTGCTGTTTCTTATTTTGGAATGAAAACTGCTGTCCCGTCCCTTTCAGTCTCTGTCCGTTCCAGTTCAGTCCTAAAAACTGGATGACATTACCAACTTTTGCTCCATTTCCAAAAGGAAACAGAGGAATATTACTTTCTTGCTGATCCCTTGTGATAAATTGCATTCTCTTAAAGTAATTGGATGTGGAAATTGCATTGACTTGCTCGATGCTACATGCAAAATGCCTGGAAGATTGTGTAAATATGACAACATGTTATGTACCAATTTATTCCGTTATTCAGAGCTGTATTTGAGTCAACCTTTTCAGTGTTCAGATAAAGTCCGAGGTCTCATGCTCCAGGTTTTTCTGATTTCCGAATGTTAGGGATCTACCTTTAAGCTCGTCTAAGGAAAGAAAAACATCCTTTCCTACAAGTTCTTCCTTATTCTTTGACAACACTACTTTACTTTGACACTCTGTTGACTTTGTGATGGCGTAGTCAGAATTGACCACAAGTTATTATATGGGGTGTAGAAAAGTAGAGAGACCTGACTCTATGAGGTCATTAAATACCCATAATTGATCAGGATGATATTGTACAATCAAAATTATATTCTATAATATCTTTTACTATAACAAAGAAAATTAATTATGAATCTGGTCACCATCAGTCTCAATGACAGTTTCCAACATCCTCCGGAACCACTTGCACAGATTTGCAACGTAGTCCTTTTTCATGATCCTCCACTGCTGATTAATGGATGTATTCAGGGGATCAATATTTGGGTGGGGCCTTTGAAGGAATTCTTCTCAATTTCACATCAAGTTGAGTAATCTGGATGTTGGCTCTGAGGAACCAAAGGTTCTTCGACCAGAAGTTCATGTTAATAACCCATCTACTCTTGTATTATATTAGGAGCATGACTGGAGCTCTGTCCTAAGTGCATGGCATTGTTGGACTTTTTCATGGTTTTGGTGATCTATGGGACCACATTTTCCATCAACACCATCAAGTAGTTAACCGCAGGCAACGAGTTTCCAACAGGAAAACAAATTGCAGGCATTTTTTTGCAGTTGATACCACACCTCCAATATCAACACAGATGACGAATGTTTTTTTTTTTTTTTTCTGACTGTCGTGATGCTGTTGTCAGCCTTAACAAATGATACCACCCGATCATTTTGCTTATTATAGACGGGGTCAACGGTAAAGGTCTTTTAATTGGAGAAAAAAAAATTACCTGGGGGCTGTTGTCCTTCAGATTATTCAAGAGTTGTTGACATCGCTGAAAACGGAATTCTTTTTGACATTGGGGAAGGAGTGGCCTCTCAATTCTTCTAAACAACCTTCCTCTAGCCTTTTGGATGGTCTTGCCCACCGTATACCGATGTTCTTTCTTCTTGTACACTGACATTTTTATCCTCGGGTTGACCTTCAATGCCTCCCTTATGTCTTCAGGCTTTACTTTGATGGGTCTTCCACTCTTGGGTTTGTCCTTAAGGTTGTCCCGCACAGCCAAACGATTTCTTACCCGACAGACAGTAGCCTTGCTGACATCTAAGGCCTTCATGATGTACAAGGTGGTCCTCTTTGAACATATCAAATTACCTATTATGGCTCTTCTTGCTTCTATCACAACATATATATAATTTTTGTTTGCAACATGTACATCAATGTAAGGCTTAGAATCTAAGCTATTCAAAAATAATCGGGAGTTTAAGATTTAATCGACAGCACTTATTCAAAACTGTATTTTTGGAAGGTTTCATTGCCTTTTCTATACTGGGTGGAGGCTGGTTTGGACTAATACAGAAAATAATTAATGAACATGGAAGCCGACAATTTGTTACGGAGGAAACAGTGAATAAGATGTTATAATTTTGGAGGAAAATGTTAGTGCAGAATGCAAAGAATTAAGAGAAGATATGGATGCTCTGGAAGAGAAAGAAAATGATATTACTTTTATACAAAAAATCGAGATCGACTGTGAAAAAGTAGAATTAATCAAGAGACAAGCCAAGTATGCTTGGAAGACATAACCAGACTAGGAAGGAAGAAAAGCGGACGAAATATCGGAATTTCAACATACACATGTCAGAAAAACACCAATTCAGAGAACAGAAATTCAACTGCACATGGAAGGTGGCGACTTGATTGAGCTTAATACCCTACTAAACATAGGGTTGTACAGTTGTGGGGAAGTAGGAAAACAAATAGGGCTGAACAAGGAGAAATGTACAGTCTGTGAACAGCTTGGGGAAAGTTTGCACTCAAGTAGACAGTGAAAGTAGCACCATCAAATACGAATTTCATTATGAATAATTTAAGAGTACTAAGTGCAAATGTTAATAGAATTTGGGAGTTCAGTAAGCGTAAAAGATTTTACGATTATCTTAATGTTTTTAACTATCCTGAAATAGTCGCCTTCTGTGACACCAGGATAATGAATAATTGAAACTACGACATATATGAATGATATCATCTTTATTTTCATTCACAAATTTATAAATGAGACAAATTTCACCATTATATTTTGGATTCTTAAAAAGAATATCAAGAATAACTAAAAACTAAGCTAAATATACCTTTGTCTCAATCATTATTTTCTTCCTAAGCTACCTTTGGACAAAATTTTATGTGTTCCACTTCTGGCAAATTTCCCCCTTGGACAATTTTTCTAGTTCTATGTATATAGTATATGTACTTATTAGTCTTGAGTTGATATTGATTTTTTCTATGTCACTGATTCAGACCAAGCTTCTTTGAAATAACGAATTAATTCAGTCAAACAAAACTGTCTTGCTATCTTCAAGATATCAGGGCTGTTATTAATTAATAATCCCTCCAAATTAGGAAATTTAAACGTAAGTTGCCCTATCGCTTTTATAGTAATCTTTGTCTACAAATATTTCATCTATCAAAGTAGAATTTTCCGGCTCCTCTTTCTAAAAGATATTGAATAAAGAGGATCGATTGGCCGACATTTCTGCTCCTTGTTCCGTATTGAAGGGAGAGGTCGAGTCAGCATTTGCCATTTTGCTATATTTGAGGTTTATATTTATCATTAAGTTGCTCTTAGGACACCTGTGTTATCATATAACTGCTGTACTACTCCAGTCAAACTGTTATCCTCGCAATATTCTCGGAGCAGAAATAAAAAAGATTCAACGATTTATACAAGAAAAAATCTTGAAATCAAGAGAATCCTGCTTAACTGATTAAACAGAGAAGCGATCTTAGTAAAAGTATTTCACTTGTGATGTAAACATTTCATTTCTATTCTTACCCCCGAGGTGATCCACCAAAATAAGAGACTACAGTCAAAATCAAGCAGCTGCCATCCTTTTCATTTCTTTTAGATTTACACTCACGAAAAAGGTTGTGCCTTTAGTGGTCTTGCTGTTCTAGCGGTCCAAGCGGTTCCGGTTTCCTTGAATCGCTAGAACTGGAACCGACAAAGTCGAACCGAAACAGCAATATACTGCTTTTCAGTCTCGGTTCTTGTTCTTTTGGTCCTATATATAACATATAATTTATAAATAAAATGAAACATATATTATAAAAAAATTAATTAGCTTTTTTTTTTTTCAATTAAAGCGTTTTCCAATGATTTTTTACGTCGCCAGGGTAATACAATTGTATCTTAGTTCCAAATAGCTAAGGGCTTCTTAGACATCTGGAAAAGGGGTTTTAAGCAGCAGACGCTGTAAATACGAGAGAGAAGGTGTGGGGTAGATTATGGACCCAGGTCTGCTACTAAGCTCATCAGACCCCAATCATATGATAATTATTTTTTTTTTATGACAGGGATCTGAAATTTCAAATACTAAGGGCCCCTTAATACAAAACATGTGTACTATTTATGTTTAGACTGAAAGCAATCCTCAATTACACATTCCTGTACCACAACCCCACCCCGCTAGCCTCCCCTTACAACCCCCACTTTGAAAAACATTGTCTTAAGCAACCTTAGCTTTTAGGGCTCCTGTAGGAACTTGGAGTACTACGTAGAAGGTACCTACGGCCCTGTTAGTATCTAACATCATTTTTTAGTCCGAATTTTCTAGACGTGACCCTTGTTTTAAGTCCCTGTTACCAAACTGAGCCTGTATAAAAAATAACTGAGACCGAAGACCGGAAGCGAGAACAAAACCGTTAAAATCAAAAAACCTAGACCGGGACGGATAGAACCGATGAACCTGAACCGGGCACAACCTTGCTCACAAGGATTAAAACTATTTTTATTTACCAAAATAATTAATTAATTTGTCATTGTTTGGAGGGAAGATCTATATATAAAGTGTGTGAGCTCATGGAAATTATGTGTAATACTGAAGATTGGAGGGGAGCTATACGTGTAAGTTCTGGAAGAATAAGAGTAGGATTTTATTGAAATAGAGATAGAAATCTTTGAAAAGAACTCCTATTCAGGGTTTTTCGAGTCATAGAAGTCATTTAATTTTGTTGTCACTAGGAAAATAATTATTTATTTAAAGAGAAGACTTGTTAGAGTCCTCATTGGAACAAAAATGCATACAAAATTTCAAAAAAAATATATTGAGAGCTTGCAAAATAATTATTTATCCATACGGATTGGCTCATTACTTTTTTTCAGTATGGATTTAACTTAGGAATTCATTATTCCTCCCCTTTTCTGTTCAAAATCTTAATGTATCTGTCCCCATAACAGATCTTGAAAAGGAAAACGTCTTTCTTCTGATTCAAACTCCTATGGGGTGGGATACCATTCAAATTTCGGTAGTGTATCATAAGTTTGATGGACTTGGATCTCTACGAAATTTATGGAACCAAAGACAGGTTTAGTGCTCTTATTTAAGCAGCCGTATGCATAACAATTTAGAGCCATGATGATTATGTCAAATGATAATTCAAACCAAGGATTACTAAAACAACAAGCTGTTAAGATATTATTCTCGAAACTAATAGCAAAAGCTAAATTAAATACGTTAATTATAATTTATAGCTGCTGAACGAATCGCTGTAAATAGTTTGAGTCATCCTTCGTTCATAATCTGTCATTATTTGTAAATAAACGAATAACGTCAAAACAGCTATAAATTGAGAAAAAACTAAATAGATATTCCTGTAAATAGAATTAAGATGATGTTTTAAGTAGTTAAAAATGTGCTTAAGTCAAATCAAGTTCTATTTCTTTCCTTCGGATTAGAACATATCCACACATTACAACAGCTGTACACCATTTTTTAAGATCAAAATGTTTGTTCTCTGTCTGACTAACTAAGTCAAGCAGCAAGAAAAAAATTCTTGTCATCCCTATACATTTCTTTCTCTATGGTTGCACAGGGTATATCTCTATTCATAGTTTACCCTCTAGACGGATCCTTTCTTTACTCACCAGTAGAGTTGAGTAGTTACTTATAAAGAAACTACTTTTAAAAATTAAAAAAGAAAAAAATTGATGTTGTGTCCACTCTTTCTTTGTTCGTGTTCATTATACAATAAGTAGGGGTATATTAACATTTCCCTCTAAAAGAAGAATTCTCGTCTATCTTTGGTGTAGGTTGTTTTTAAAAACGCATAATAATGAATTATTAAATATCATTACATTATTTTCACTACAATAATGCTACTTGAATCTCTTTATTGCAGTAATTTATTTTCTCTGTCCAAAATCATATAACAGGCCGCTGATATTAACATAGATCTTAATTTAGTAATACCAAATGTCTCGCTCCTGCCTTCTCCTTGCGCTCTTTTTTTCCTTAGAAACATATCAACTCTACAAATAAAATATACAGCTGTTAAACCAGGTTTGTTCATATTTTTTTTTTTAAAGTAACTATAGGTTTTATGATATCTATATTTAATACTATACTCAAATGCATTTACATGGATTAGTTCCGAATTTATTGGATTTGTTGCCATGCAGACGTGGGACCATTCAACTTTACTGAGAAATATACAAAGATAGAAGGTAAATAAGGCTTTATTTCGTTCAAAAACGGCCTTTTAATGACCTTCTAGGCCCCCAAAAATATCATAGGAACATGGTTGATTATTTTATGCGTATACTAGCTAAATTTCAGACATCTTGATTCCACTGCTTTGGATTCCATGTGTGATAACAACAGAACCATATTTATAAATTTAATAAAAAATTTGTACTGAAAATAAACTCAATAGAAATTTGAGGGTTTCAGTGGTACCATATGTCTTGCTCCTCTCTTCTCCTCGCCCTCTTTCTTTTGTTACAATAAACTCAACTCTTCTCATAAGAAATCCCAACATATTCTTCTTCTTTTTCTTTTTTTTTTTTTTGTCAAATTTGTCTTATTCTTCTTTCATTTTTGAGGCCATCACACATGTGAATTGATATGATTATTGAGTAGTTACGCGCGAGTGTGCTCATGAAAATTTAGTGTAACACTAATGTTTTCTCTGGTAGGGATTTTTTTTATTAATAAAGAAAATATTACGCCGAATTACCATGGGCAATGCCGGGTACTTTTGTCTGTAAATGATATATACAGATTAAATGGTTCCTGCCACGTACAGAATTGAGGCCAACGTCTTCTAAAACGAGGATTAGATGGAATGAATAGTGAGATGCATTATGACAACTATGCAATTGTGGGGCCACACTTTTTTTTTAAAGTTATCTTTATCCTTTTCGGGATGGAGATGAATCCAAGCATAGATTTACACTTTCATCGAAGCTCATTGATTCCATGGCCAACCAACACTAATTACTTAACAATACTTAAGAAGATAGTAAATTAGTAGTGAAGTATTACTAATAAGATAATCTGGAAGATGTTGTTTTCAACGGAAAATAGGTAGTGATAAATTTTGGGCGTGTTAAAAAAGAAACTGAAAATCAACATGGTAACCCTGACAATTTGAAAAAACAATTTTAAATGAAAGCAGCTTAGCTTTCATAACGTTTCATTCAATCAGCTAGAATCAGCTTTGACGAGGAAGGAGTGGAAGAATGAAGTAAACAAGGACATTTTCAAGAATATCTCCGATTTTGATCCTCAATTCTACATTGAGGGGCTTATAATTATAATTTTGCGACCACCGTCTTTTATTAGCACAAACGAATGTTCAAACAGGTTTTGAATATAATTTAATATATGTAGTAGGAAAGTACGTTAACTACTCAGTCATTAAATAATAATGACAACTACTAAGGAAAAGAAAGTTCAGTCGTCAGACTACCAATTACAAAAAAACGGAACGGCTAAAAATCCACATAATGTACATCACTAAAGTTGGATATACTTCTCTTAATCCTTATATTTATTATTCTTATTACGTAAATATAAAATATACAAAGAACTCATTAGAACAATAAAAACTCATTTTGATTTTTAACTTTTTTCAAAGTTGTTTGTAAAAATATTTAGTTTATTAAGTAACCAAGTTATTTTCTCAACTTTAGAACTTCCTTTGTGACGTCATTTTGTCATTTCTGCTCTTGTAGGTTGAGGGAATATATCTCTAAGTTACTTTGTCTACTATATGTATCTAGATTGTGCCAAAAGAAACATTCTCATGAAGGTTAATATTATATTTGCGCACTGCTCATATTTTATAAAATTAAAGTCTGTATGTGCACAAATAAAAATGTTTGACTGTCAAAATATTCTACATAATGCTATAAAATATCAAACATAACTCAAAGAGTTGAAATAATATAAATAAATTGTTATTAAAAATAGTAGATAAGGAAAAAATAAAAGGGAATATGATAATGTCTATTTTGTTTTGTTTTTTTCTTCATTCTGTCAAAGAAGGAGCATGACTTTAATTAATTGGCTTCTAGGCGAAAAAGTTAAACGCATATTATTTATGAATATTAACATATTTTCTTCTAAATGCTGTATTGGTTTTATTTGGGACTGAAGACTACAGTACACATAAGGATAAGTACCTTATCGTGACTGGTAATGTCAATCCCTACCTTTTCATTCCTAGTAATTTCACTCCCAGTCAATTTATTCCCTGTAGAATTTATCCCCAGGTATTTCATTCCCACCTTGAAGAAGGATATTGAGTGTAGAGGAAATTGGGGAGTACGCACTGGAGATAATTGATGAATAGTGATAGTTGGTAGACGGATATGAATGTATTGTGTTTATGGATTAGAAATTAAGCCATCATTAATTTTAATGGTGAATAGGAATGGAATCCTGATCATTGGATGACATTTAAATCTAGGGAAATACAAGTACATCCAGGCATTACTCTTTTTCTTCTCCTATTTCCCATGGCATAAACACCATGGATCATTCATATCAGTCTCCCATCTATCACTAGTCATCGACGACTCACCACTCATCTTCAGTTTCGACTGCCCAGCCCTACACAATACTAATAAGTAGTTTAGAAACATATTGGCACTTAATATCCCTCTTCAAAGTGGGATTGAAATGACCGGCTATGAATTTTACGGGTAATATAATACTATGCCACGACATTTACCCCATAAAGTACATGGGCAAAACTTGAATCTATGTATGGTCATCGGAAATTTAAGGTCAGACCCCCACGACCCACAATGTATCCCAAAAAATCTTAAAAATTGACAGGCTTTTTTTGTCCGAAAAACCCCTTTTGAAAATATAAATTTGACGGTTTTTCGGGCTACATTGTGAGTGGGTCTGATCCCAAGATTCCGACGGGATGTATGGGGTCAAATAAACCAGAGAGAGGCTATTTTCAGGGGGGCCTGGGGTTCAACCATTTGTACCTGATGAGGTAAAATATTTAATTGCAGCCTCTGAAACTAACAGGAGGAAACCTTTCTTTCACTAATAAGAAAATTAGCACTTTCGGTAGAGAAAAAAAAAAAAAGTAACTGCAAATTCATAGAGTTACCCTGACGCAGCTTAAATAATAAACTTGAGGATATTTCCTTAGTTGTTGTAATGTTTGATAGATTAGCTGCTAGTAACTATGAGAGGAAATAAATTAACACAAATCCCACTCCATCATATCTAGAAAGGACAAAGACAAGAATAACTCCGATATCAATTGTTAAATCTGAACTAATTGTGAGAACAACATGGAATTACAACTATAATTATTAGAGTTGTGTAAAATATAACTTTAGACAAGTTTGTTAATTAGTTATTTGTTGCAACCTTCGGATTTTTTAAAAATCCCAATATCCCGAAGCCAAACCCAGGATCTCCGAGTATATAAATTTATGTGTACTGTACATGAGTATTTCGAACCCAGATCGAAGATCCCTTTTAACTATATTAAGTAATATTGTAAGATTTTTAAGATTCAAAAAATCCCTGGGATTTTTTTTTAAATTCGTAAAAACTTCAAGTACACGAAGGAAGTTCGAATCTTGGATAATAAAAATTTACTTATACCGTACTTGAGCACTTTGGATACGGATCCATTATCCATTTTATCTCTATTAATTAATACCTTATGCTTTTTAAGATCCGTAATATCCTCGGATCTTTATTAAGATCCATAAAACTTCAAATATCGCAGCCTGATTAGGATCTTGAATAATACAAATGTAATTGTACCGTACATGAGTACTTCAGATCCGGATCCAACATCTGTTCTATCTTTATTAACCAATACTTTTAGCTTTTTAAGAACCGGAAAATCCTATAATATGTTTTAATATCCATAAAATTTCGAATACCTGAATTTATTTTGAATAATACAAAGATCCGTTCTATCTTTATTAAATAATACTATAAGCTTTTTAATATACAAAAAATACTCGAATCTTTTTTAAGATTTGTAAAACTTCTAGTTCACAAAGCCGGATCAGATCTTGGTGATACAAATTTACCTCACGCACATTTGTCCTTTGAATATGGATCCAAGATAAGGTTCATCTAAAGTAAGAAATACTATTGGCTTTTTAAAATCTGGAAAATCCCTCGAATCTTTTTTTAAGATCCATAAAAGTTCAAGTGCTCCAAGCCAGTTCAGCTCTTAGATTTGTTCGTGAATACATATTTAATTAAACGCAGTACCTGGGTTCCTTGGATCCGGATTCAAAACACGTCCTATTTCTAGTCATGGATGATTAGTACGTCAGATGACCCAAGATATGATTTGGGGAGTAGTTATTTGTATGTACAATACATGCATAGGTGTGTAAGTATATGGGTAGGATAAAAGACAAGTCCTTGAGGTCATTGCTCATATATTTATATTAAAAACTTACTTCATTTAATAAGTATATTAATGTTTTTCTATCTCTCTCAAAACAAAAATAGAAGGAAAACAAGCCAAGGGACAATGAGTGATGTATTACAACATATATATTATGTTTTTTGATTATATTGAAGAAATATTATATTATCCGAATTAAGAGCATCTCTTTTATGAAGAAACTTTTGTTTTTAACTTAGGAATTGGTATTGGATCGGTCATAGGACTGTTCAGCAGAAAATAAAAAAAATAAACTTCAAATATTAAATATTTTTGGAAAAAAAATTTCAAAAATCCACATCTATTCTTCAAAAACTTAACTTTTTTTGGGAAAAATCCCCTAAAGACACTCCTGTAACTACACACCTTTTGTGACGTAATTAATATACTGCGTCATTTCAGCTGTTGTAAATACCATACAAGACCGATAAGAAATCGTCCTAGGATTGCATTTAACACAGCTCCCATAGCCCAATTAATCCGGAACTTATGCAATATATTTATTTACAACGTTTATTGAAAAAGTATTTTCTCAATATTTTCCTCCGTAGTTATTAGAGCCCGTATTTTGGAAGACAGTGTAACCAGAGCATGAGCCCCTCCAGGCCGACATGCAACAACGCTTCTACCATAAATTGTCTAAAGTAAGAACCAACGTTGCTGTTGGGTATAGTGTTTATCTTTCTGAAACGAGAATTCAAAATGTTAATTGAAGAAAAGAAAAAAGCGAAGGTAATCATTCGGAAGACACCAAGAGTATCTAAATTGGCTTCTTAAACATTATGACGTAATCACGTAGTCGGGAATAAGATCAAATTAATATATCATTTGAAAGAAAATTTGAGTAATATTCTATTTGCTATATATATAAGTCAGTTTCTCCGAATGTGACAAGATTTTTTAATCGAAAAATGAAGGTGTGTGTAACATCAGAGTGTCAGAATAGTTTTGTTTTTACAAATAATATAATAACTAGTGTCCTTCCATCTTTTCCTTTTCAATCTCAGTTTTGATATCATTTTTTTCTGAAAATAATATCTATTTTAAGGTTTATTATTTCAAAAGTTTAATTCATAATAAAGTTTTCTAATACCATCATGTCAACATTTAATACTGTGCCTAAATAGTAACTAGTCATTATATATTATACCTAGGAGAAGTATTACAACATTTCATTTATTATATAGATTATGACAGCTTCAAGCATTATATACATTACCTAGGTATTTTATATAATTGCCTAATTATACATATTGCCGGTTTATATACATATTTATATGACTCAAATTTGAGAATTCTCTTTCCCAAAAAATCCTAAAATATCCTTAAAATTATTTGGCTAAATCTTTAAAATATGTTCAGATATGTTGACAAATATTGCATCTTGCATATGCAAATTTTGCATTTACCTACTATATTGGATGTTTTCAACGTCTTAACCGAGGGGTAGATCTAATAAACGGAAGATCATTATCGTTTCTCAAGGTTTTGCTAGCTGTTTCTCTATAAAAATTAATGGAAACTAGATCAATATGACGGGAAAAGTAATAAACATATATACATTTATACTAATTTTCATGTGTCGCCAGGATTGAACAGTAAAAGTATTACTGAACTGTTAAATGTAGTGTACCACTCATTCCTTCGTCTAATTTTCCCTCCATAGACAGTTCTTATTCCATCTAAGATATCAACTCTTCCTATAGCCTGGTTATATTTAGAAATAAGGAAATTACAGTTTCATAAACTCTTTTCAGTTCTATTCTACACTCTTGTTTTAGAAAATGGAATATCTTTGAAACTGTGACTAAAATTTCGTTGACAGTAAGCTATTTCATATGAAAACAATATATTTTTATAAATCACTATGCTCACCCTACTGACAAGAGGTTAATTTTTAAGCACTTAATTTCAAAATTAAGTAAAGCTGTAAAAAATGAATGGAAATGATTAAAAATTGATTCGGAGACACATATAGGTTCAATAAAAAAATATAAAACTTAAAATTTGATATGTAGATCCTATCCCTCACGAGATATTTGCCTTTTCTTGGAAGTCAGAATTTTCATTTAAACAACACTCTCGATTCGAGCTAGACTATTGAGTAATGTAGCACTTCTGTTAATAATTGATACTTTTCTTTTTTATATAATATTAATTAAAGTACTCCAAACGACAGATAAACTAAAATTAATTGTTAAATGTTCCATGAAGATTGAAAAATTCATACTTATATGTAGTTGTAAATTAATTAACCTATTGCTTGGAATATATTTTTTAGCATTATTGAATTAGATACTTATCACTTCAACTTTTTTTTTTTTATGTTTTAATATTTAATACATAAATAATGATATCCTTATGGTCCTATAAATATATTTTTGTATTCTAAAATCGATTTCATTTTATTTATTTAGTATTGACCCTATAATTGTGCTTATTAAGTTAAGAGTTTAAATGCAATTATTTATTTTATGATCCATTGGTTGGAGCTAACACCAAATTATTTGATTTAAGTATTATTTCATCTCTTGTTTGAATATTAGATCATTCTCGTATTTGGGAACTTCCACTTAAAGTCCTCTGACATGTAGAGGTATATGATGTCATTGGGGAAGAACAGATCAATTCCCTTATATTGATAATACATAAAGTTTAACCATGTTCTAAGACTTTTCCGACTGATATACACTGCATTTTAAACATAATGTCAATCTCAATATCATCTCTGTTTGTTTTTTTGTAACTTCATCAATGTGAGGAATAACTCGTCACTCGAGTTAAGAACTCATTTTAAAAAAAATATGAATAAAGATATATAAGAAAAAATGAGTTTTACCATTTTTCTTTTACAAACCCACAGATGCTGCTTTAAAATGTAACTTTAGTATCCTTCTATAGAGTATCTCAGCAAATGTAGTATTTTATTCATCTATCTGATGGATTTTTAACAAAGTTTTGGATTGAGAACATAGCTTGAAGGAGTTCCTCTTTGGTACACGTAGTTTGAGCAGCATGGAAATCAAAATCTTTTCTTCACATTTGAAAATACTTATATTTGAGGAAATTATATTAAGGACTAAATTCTTCAATGAGGATACAATAAATAATTGGTCCACCCAAGGGAGTTTAATGGCGGTAGAGTTCCCCTTGAAGTCCAACTATCCTCTCTATGTATTCTTTTAGAAGCAATTTTTCTGTCATTCATGACTGGAGACATCATGCGTTGGAGTTAAAATACCCTTGTTAAATTTTCTCAGTTTGTACCTCCTCCACTAACACATCCAAGTATTGATCAGGAGTCAGGATCATGGTGTTGTCATAGATACTAATTATATTACCATTCTATAAAAAACTATGGGTTTATAAATTAAAATTTCGTAGGAAGATTTAAAGACCTTAAACTTCCCCATTTTCAATAATGATCAAACGAAAATTTTCTTCAATTGGAGTTTACTTACTTGTGACCAAGGCAAAAGAGATGGGACTGCATCTCGTTTGAAATATCAATATGCTTTTCCGGAAGCTAGAGTTTGTCTTGGCACTCGGATATCTTCTGGTTTGAAGTGTTTTTCACATAATACAAAGTATAGTGATGACCTCCAAAGGGAACCATTATCCTCTTCTAGTCTTAGAGCAATCCGCTAAATAAGACATGTACCTTCATTTGAAGGGAATCGAAATGATCCTCCTCTCGAGCAACCAGGGATAACACAAGACGATGGCATATGTATAAATTACAATAATAACTATCATCTTACAAAAAAAAAAAAAAACGTTGACTTAATTTTAAACGATACTAGCAACCTTAAGCAATCCATACTTAGATTAGCCCAAACAACAGTGAGTCAATCCCCTTAAAAAGCTTATATAGGGTTTTCCACTAAGAGGTGTTATTTTGGATTGCCCACTATTTCGGTAGATGGTACTTTTGATGCTCTAATTTGTTAACATTTGACAGGTTCAAACTACGCTATTAATAAAAATTGAACAATACACGTTTCAACAACGCATTAGAATTCTTTATAAAAATCGGGAAAACCTGGCAGACGGTTCCTAAAACTAAAATATTGTTGGGTCGTCGTGAAACACATTGTCGGACTGCAAAACAGAAATTGGTGGAAAAGTTGAAGCTATTGGGATAGGTTAGTGATATAAAGAATAAAACACGTCCACGTCGCTCAAGAACAACTGAGGATATTGTTACTGAGCCCAAAGTGTTGAATAAACCACACGTTTTTTCATTCATCGTTGCTCTTTGGAATTGGGCAAACCATAAACGTCATTACACCGTATTTTGCATACAGATTTGTGTCTTAAGACTTATAAAGTTCAGTTAACACAAGAATTTAAGCCGACCAATCATCGACAACGTTGGGTTATTCTCTGGATGGGTCCTTGATGGGTCCTTGAAATACATGAAAATGATCCAGAATTTCATCGAAAAATCGTTTTGACTGATGAGGCATATTTCCACCTCAATGGCTACGTCAACTAGCAAAATATCGTATCTGGGGCTCGGAAACCCCGAGATTTATTGTAACCTCTCTCCCCTCAATTTGTAACTGCTTTGGTTTGGTTTATATTTGGCTAATATTGTTTTCCATTTGAAAAAAATACCATTTTCCTTTGAATATCAAAATAATTATTGGAAAGCCCTTTATTATTGCTTAATAAAGATAGGAAGGGTATTGGATCTGGATTCGAAGTACTCGTGTACATCATAAGTAACCTGTACCTTTGGAAAATAAAAAGTCCTATTCAGATTACTAACTTAAACAAGTAGAATCACAAACAATGAATACCAGGACTCCTAGACATATTTTCTGTATTCCCTTTGTAAATATTTACCTTTCAGCTCCCATTCATGTATTTAGCGGCAACGTAAGGATTATAAATCATTAATTTATTTATTAAACATATATATTTATCAAAACCATTGGATAAAATCCTTTTATTAAGAGGCATTTCACTGCTTTTGCGTAAGGAGTCATTCCATGTAGGGATCATAAATTAGTACGTCTCTAATTGTAATGATGATTTTGCCGATGAGGAAGTTACTCTTATACCGAATACGAATTGCGAACCATAAAAATAAGTTGTTGATGAATTTGAGCTATCATTTATAAAAAAGGAAATAGTGAACCATTATAAATCAAAATGGGATCAACAAACAAAAGACTTTGGCTTACATTCTATTAAAAATCTGTCACTCTATTGTGTAGTTTTATTATACATCAGACCCTAAAACGTATTAAAATATTTTGTTAGATCATCGTTCAATCTTATTTCCATATTATAGACAATAAATTAATTATCAAAATGGAAGGAATAATATATTTTCCTTTAATTATCTTATTTTCGTTGTCCCTAATCGATTCAACAACAACAACAAAAAAATATGATTATACAAATTTAGACAACAGATAAGAATTTTCAGTATGATGGGTTGGGCAAAAAGTAATTTTGTATTTCCCAACTTTTATTCAAAATTAAGTATATCTTACTCATTATTGCTCACATCAGATTATACGATAAGGTATGAGTATATGGTACAAACTCTTTTTAGACAGTATCACGCTTGGCCAGTTCAGTCGTGAATTATCGTGCTCCGTGTATGTTGGTCTCAAAGTAAAATATTCGACATATCTAAATTTTTTACAAGCTTAAACGGAAAAACGAGTCAAAACAACAAAGAAAAATTATATGCAATTTATAAAGGGCCTATACTCGTTTGGTTCGTGTTCCACAACAGTGGTTTGAGCGGTCGAATAATGCCCTGTCAGCCCAAATTGGTACGCAATAACAGAAAACTACACTCTCAGTTGGTGCCAAGCCTTTTACCGCCCTTAGAATCCATCATTGCCGTAAATTATGTAGAAATCTCAGACACTATTTATCTATTTATAGTATTAATTTTGTTAAAATTCTAATGTTAATTAGTAAATTATATATTTTTGAACTTGAAATATTAAGTTTTCAGATTTTAATGGTCCAGTCGGTAACTGATATTAACAGGGCTTTGAATAAAACTCTTATATCTTTTTTCGCTTACAAACATATCAATAAACTTTGTTTATTTATCAAAAGAATCCATTATCCCACTCGGTATTAAGCAATGGCATTGTCAAAAATTACTCCAATATTGATCCTCAATGTTATTCCAAGTCACACAAGGACTTAAAATTCCAGAGAAAATCCTCAGAGTTATTCTTTTTCTTCCAGGCACAAGTAATTACTTTATACTGTTCTCTCTTTAACCCTCTATTAGTTAACATCCTTTTTATAACGCGGCGGTTAGTGAACTGGCTATTAAATAAACCCCAAAAATAAAAATTATTTAATTACATGATAAATTTTCAAAAAATTTCAGTAAAAAACATATACTTATTTTTAAATAATCTTATCAAGATTAAATATTGGGTTTCAACACGATATAATTTGTTCATCTAATATTAAAAACATTAGATTCTTAATTTTGACAAAAATTACTATGAAATATTCATTACGGTAAGACAATTGGGAATTAAGTTAGTATCTATCAGTTTTGATGATGTTTCGTGTATTTTATATAATAATAATTAAAATATTACGTATATAATATATATTGTGATTACCATTCTACCCTCAGTCCTCACATTGAAACAAACATAAAATCCAAGAAGTCAAAATGAAAAACTAAGGAATGTCTTTTAAGCAAAACAGTTACTTAAATTAATTAAGCTTCAATTAAAAATGGCTAAATATACGAATATATCCTAAAAAAAAGGAATTACCAAGACCAATAAAAAATTGCCTAAGATCTAATATAATGTTTCAGGAGCATACTTAAACATATTGGCGAAACAATGCTGATTCAAAAGAATAAGAAGCATTTTATAAATCAAGGAGTGTACTAAAATGTTGAAAAATATATCTTTGACCTAGAATATTTATGTTTTCAGGCTTCACCATTCAAAAAATCCCAGTTTAACACTGTTTTTAGTCGAAAATTTTCGTCAAATCCCCAAACATAAAACATGGAAAATTGCCATGTTGCAAAATTCCTTGAATTTTGCAACCCTAATCGAAATCCCTCTGCTGTATCTACGGTAAAATCCTGTTAAATCATTCCTAAAAAAAATTGATTTGATAGCCACCAGGTAGTAGATAGTATATACAACAGAGGTACATTCCACATCTTTAAAGTTATTGGTAAATATGTTACTTATGACATGATGTACTTTTCATAGTATTAAAAGTGATTATATTGCATCTTTTGTCATGTTAAAGAGAACCCTCTTCAAACCAAGAGGATTCTATATACATATGTAGGTACCGTGTGGTCTATTGAAATCTGAATACTTACTAATTAAATCATTAAGAAAGGTTGGGCGATTGAAAGTAATTCATATTTTGATATATAAAAGCATGAACAGTTAGTTACAAAGTAAAACAAACCAGAGCCTTCTAGCATAAGTACAAATAATACTTGAGCATAATGAACGAATTTCAATTTGCACACTCAAAGTAGTTGGATCTCTTCAGGACCACCAGTTCGCCATCAGCAATCCCAAAACGTTGGAGAAGAAGAAAGACTCTGTCAAAAAGGCGAAACTGGATACAGAGGAGTGAAAGAAAACATCCCAGGTAAGTCCCCTAAAGTCTATGAGGGGCCATGCAAGAGATATTTGAATTTCACTAAAGACTGTCCAGAGTGCAGTCAAAAAAGTGGGTGGAAAGAGCCTAATGAGGATGAAGAGGATACTAGAAGCCACCTGGAAGCCATCATTCCCTCTAGTTAACTATTAAGAAACGCTCATACACACATCTATTTGTAGTACATTAATTTTGTTGAAATTCTATCATTAATTAATAAATTATATCTTGTTGAAGTTTAAAATTCAAAGTGCTCAGATTTTATAGCAAATGCTATTGTAATATATTATAAAAATACACATGAAAATAAATCACTCGTCATACCTGTTTATCATACTGACATTTCAAATTAAATTAAAATATGAAATGAAATATATCAATAAATTAAATATCATTTTTCGACAAAATGGTCCTTTGGCGAAATGTACATTCGGCATAATCTCCTTTTAAGAAAATATATTCGTAAATTATCCAATCACGATCTTACTCTATCTTTATCAATGATATAATCAGGAATTACTCCAATGTCGATCCTCCATTCTACTCTTAATAGTCCAACAAGGACTCATTATTCGCCAAAAATTCATGATGAACTCAATCACTTTATACCTAAATATTCCCTCTTCAATAATTAATGAATAATAATAAGAGCTTTTAAAAATAAAAACCTAGTTCAAGTTCTAGCTACAAAAGTATCGCGTTCGTTTATGGGCGTATCTTTTAAAACTATTGTCATGAGATCATTTTAATGATCATGGATTTTTGTCATGTGAATTAGTTATAGAATAAAAGTCATGATAATAATTTATTTTTGGAGTGGATTAAATTTTATGTACGTTCGGTCATAAATGGAGTTTAAACTCATCCGCCACCGTGTTTCTAGGTACAAAGGAACACTTATGATATTCTTTAATACGCAAAATATACCCCAGCACTCAGGTTGTACAGGTGAAGTACTGGGCCTCATTCCAGTTAAAACTGCCACGTCAACGTATTTCTAAGCAACAAGAACCCTTTTAATATGCTAAAATACACCCTCCCCCACTAAACGCCGTTTCATTGAGTATCAAAGAAAGCTTTTAATATCCAAAATACCTCTTGCCCTCAGTTTGTACTGGTAAAGTCCTAAAAAAAAACCTATTTTAAGGCTGCCATGGCCTTAAAGGACAAAAAGATCTTACCAGAGCCGTTTTTGGAGTGTTGAGAGCCAGCCTACATAAAAATTGATTTGGCTCGGATTGAAGGACATTCACATTTAATACATAGATTTTTTTTTAGTTGCTTACATTTTAACTACGTTTGTTCATGTATTGTGATGCTCCTAAACCTTCAATGATTCCCCAATGAGATTTGAAGGAACTTGAAAAAGAATCAAGAATAAAAGGACATACATACATAACATCAGGGGTTTTGTTCTACTAATAACGAATATGTTTGAAGATATATTGTAAAGATAAGTCCCATTTTGAAGCATCATATTTCTTTGCTTAATTGTAAATGTATATGCTTAAACAAACACAAATCACTCTAATGTTTGGAGTGATTTGTGTTAATTACACTATAGTATATCAGGTTAAGTAAAAAGTTTTGATCGTTGTTCGCTAGATGTCTTTAGTGAGCTCTATCTCACGGTTAATACATTATATTTAAAAATGTTTGAGGTACTAAGACCTAGGGGAAAAGGCGGTGCAGGTCCCCAGAGAAATGTTTGCTGTTTATGGACTCAATACAATATCGAATGTAACAGCAACGTGTTGGTTCCAGCGATTCCGTTCTGGTAATATGGACGTCGAAAATATCGGTAAACTAAGGAAAATTGTTCAGTTGCACAGGCATGTGAGCACTTATTCTATTGCCCCCAAACTGGAAATTAGCCAGAAAACTGTTTCGAACCATCGAAATGGGATAGTCCAAACTATGTTAATTTTATTATCAAAATAAATCGGAAAAAAAACGCTCTACACTTTTTACATTACCCACTATTTTCTACTAAAAAGCACACAGAAAACACTATTTTCATAATATCAGACAGGGCCAGACTTAACTAACTCTTTGCAATACGGGCCCAAATCAGAATTTGTGGAGATATCAGTCAAGAAAGGATTTATATTCCATGTGTAAAGAGTATTTAGAGTATGTCAACAAAAATGCATACAAAAACTTTGGGGTAATATCAATGCCTAGTAAAATCATGATGTACATATATTTTCATTGAGAGAAAAAATGGTTCTGGGTAATATCATCGTGAAGCAGCATCATTGTAAGCAATATAGTTGTGAGTAATTGCATTGCAAGACAATATTATCGGGTGCAATGTCGTTGCGATTTACATTATATTCGGGCAATCAAAATATTGAATGATAAAATAAATTTTCTGAAGCAATTTACATAACCTGTGGGCATGGTATGTATCATAGCATATTAATAGGGATTCTTCCTACTTAAAAATGAAGCGGCAGTAGAGTTTGCACTAAAGTGGGACACAGTATTTTACCTGTACAACCTGAGGCAGAGGTGTATTTTTGGATATAAGAAGGTTGTTTCGATGCTCAGGATAGCAGCCACTGAATAATTATTTAACACACACTGGGACCCAAGACTTCACCTGTACAATTTTAGGGGTGGGGTGTACTTTTATAAATAAAAAAAAAGTGTCCATTGATACTCACGTAAGTGGCGGCGGAAGAATTTAACCTGCTTTGGACCACGCACCTCATCTATTCAACTTGTGGGCCAAATAACATATTAAAAGACGTATTTGAACATTAAAAAGGCGGTGATGGTGGAGTTTAAACTGCTTTGAGGTCCAACAGCACTTCACCAGGACAATCTGAGACCCGTGGTATATTTTTAGATATTAGAAGTGTTTTTGATGCTCAGAGAGGCTGATACTGAGAATTTTGGCCTACCTGGGGATCTGCATCTCATTTACACAACCCCTTGGCTTGGATTTATTATAGTATATCAGAAGGATTCGTTCATCCTTACATACACCCCAGCTGTTGAGTTTAAACTGCTTTAGGGACCAGCACTTCACCCTTACAACAGAGTATTAAATGGGGACTTTCATGGCAAGTTTCTTCATTATTCAATATTATTATATCCGAATATAATATAAACTAGAGTAGGTTTTGCCCGGCGTTGTCGGGACATTAAGAAATTAAAATTTAAATCTGCTGCTTCATATAAAAGAAAAAAGAAATAATCATTCTAGCTGCATTTTGGGTTGTATCTTTGCATACTTTTTATTTAAAGGAGACTACTATAAGGTTCAGAGAAGAAAAAATATTCAAGTTGAATTGTTGTTCCCTCTCAAGAGACTCAAAAAGAAAGAGGAACCAAGATGGTTGAAATAAAAAGTATAATATATATATATTAACAAAAAATATATACATAAATTATGTTCAGGATTCACGTAACCTCAATTTAAAAATTTAGAATTTAAATACTCTTAATAGATGATTAGGGTTACGAATTTTTGTTTTAAAATAAATTTAATGATTTTTAAGAGCTTCATTATGATTCAAATACCATGAACTAGGGTTTTAATTAATAATTTATGTTTCTTGTTTATTCTATAGAAAAATACATATCCCTGTCCCAAACGTTTACTTCCCTTCAATTGCATTGCATGAATCTTATTCAAAAGACGTTATATAACAATGAACTCCACAATAGACGAAAAAGTTAAATATACTCAATTGTAGACGAATCAGAATTAGAGATAAGAAAAAAAACATTCTTGAGAGATATATGTCCATTTTTCCATTAAGTCTCTTTAGTTCGCTCAACTTTCATATAATTGTCAATAATCCTTTGTCTTATTCTTTCATCTTTAAACCTGGTCATCTTTTTTTAATAAAAAGTGTGCAAAAAACAAGAAAACTTTATATAATTTTAAGGTCTACATTTTTGTTTTATATAAAATAGTAGTTAGTTTGTAAAAAAATTTATTTTTTTTTTTATTAAAATGCCATCTTAAAGCCACCATGGCCTGAAATGCCAACAAAATTATTATCAAAACCATTTTCGGTCCCTTAAAAGTATACATGAAAGATTTCAGGTAAATCCATTCATTGGTTTGGGCGTGATTGCCAGACAAACTAAGACATTTGCATTTAATATCTAGATTGCAATGAAATTGCACACAATATTATTGTTTTGTATGTCAAAGATTGTCAATTTTATTTTATTTGATGATTTGTATGTCGGCCTATGGAAAAAAATATTGCAGCTTTTGCCTGTAGAATCAATTAAGGACTTTTATTATGTTGCAAAATAATTTTTTGAGATGTACATTTGTTCTTAAAAGTTACACATCAGCATTAAATTTTCAGGATTATTATTTCCCCAAAAAAATGTGTAAAATCAATTTTTGATGTGATATGTATTATGTATAATAATTTATTGTAATATCTAATAAAATTATGAGTCACCATTCACGATTAACAACAGGTCCTTCCTCCTTGTATTCCTATGCATAAGTTATCTACTCAATATTTTAGCTCTAATGAAACCTTTTCTTCTTTCTTGGTGCTTACTTTCTTTACTAACTTGCTGGAAACACCGTTTTGTAAGTTGCATGTGAGAGGTCATCGGCTATCACTTCTGCTGCTTTTAGGTTAAACAATTTAAACAAGCACCCTGGCTCAAAGCAACAAGACTACTGACAAGTAAAGAGACATCATCACGTGCGATTAAACCACAATTAATCGGTATGATGTCTTGTACTTACAAGTGCTTTATAAAAAATGCTTTTCATCTTACGAGTACACCGACTTTGATTTTTTATCAACTGGTATGCTTTTATTCCGAATTGTATTTGTTTGTTTTTTTGTCTTGATATGTAATTATGCTATCCGTCAGTTTTAAATTCCTCATTTTGAAGCACTTCATGAAGTTTTTCTTTTCTTTTTACAAGCTACATATCGCTTAATTTTGTTTACCAAAGCAGTTTCTTGTTTTTTTACCCCTGAATATCCTTACTAGATATCATAAGTCCGCCGTAACTGCCAATTTTTTCTCATTGAGCTTTAATGAATACCAATGATATTGCTAGAATGTTTGCTTCACGATTGCATTTGCAATTGATATGAACCTTCACTTTACAATTAAGGTCACAGTCAACATCAGTGCAAAGAAGTCTTGAGCATATGTAGGATATGATGTCAAACAATTAGTCAATATTTTAGGAAAGGCGTCCATAACTGTGAGTTTTCCCCTACCAAGTGATATGGCAAAAGTGTTTTCCCAGTTTGATATGAGTCTTTCGTTTATCTTCTTTTTACTTATGATCACAGAACGGTAGAATTGAGAATTAGCCAGCTTATACTGAGATCATACTGTTTCAGTCACTGCCTTGGCTATAACTTTATTGCTGTAATTTCTTTCATTTATTTCACATGTTTGTCAGATTAAAATTCCATACCTTTAAATATATCACTCAATGTATCTAGTCCCTAAGTGACTAAAATAGGTTGAACATTCATTTCTTGTATTGACAGAGGCGGTGATTACACTTTACTTTTTAAACAGATTTTTCCATCTTTATCATACAGCTTTACAATTACTTTATTAATCATACACATAAATACCAGAATAAATATTCGTATCTTATCAAAATACTTCCCTCTTTTGGTCTTACAGAGTATAAAGTGATTTTCTGGATAATTTGTATCACCATTTGTAGTCCAATTTTTGATATTTGTTCTCTGATTAACAAGTAAATACCATATCTACGATTTCGAATATAAAAATTAAACCTGACTGTTCGTTAAAAGTCATAGTAATTTCAAGACCAAGTACAAAGTGTATCTCTCGTATAATCATGTTTAATACAATAATCAAGAATTGACCTAGGTAAATATAAGGATTTGTAAAAATTATAATCATTTTTGTCCTTTATAGACTTTAATGTATCAAAAAAAGGGAAGGGCCGTTTAATTATATTGAATTTTGTTTGTAGTAAACGCTCTAACACAATTAAATTACTCACAATCATATTGATTAAGGATGCAATTACACACAACCTTTTTGTCTCACAATGAAAATGTACACAAAGAGTTTACAAAGCAATGATATTACCCCCAACAAATGTGTCCGCAATCTTTTTACCATAATGGTTTTAAGTGACCATTATTTAATATGCTTATGTTTTATATTTAATATGTACTCTTAATGTAATTGGTACTATAAATACCCTGAAGTCAGTATCATTATCAAAGTAGTATAACATCTGTATTCTTATGTAATACACTGCTATACACAGATTGGAGTTTTTTATACCTAAATATCTTGGGAATTCTGAGATCTATGTTTATGAAAGCGTGCTCATTACGTTTACCTGACAAAACTCTATAAGAAAACATACAAAATTCTTGAGATATTCTCCAAATATGAACGCTGTGCAGCCATTATTGTGTGCCTCATTGCCGGGCGACGCCCAAGAACACAAATAACCACTGAAGCAGTTATGTAACAGAGCTTAAATTGATGTCAACAGATCTTGTGTCCTCATCAAACTTTAAATTGTTGTGGTTTGCTCAAATTGGGCATTTGGAACCGGATTTATTCGTGAAAAATTAACACTTTCAATGCCTTTATGTTTTGGGCAATGGAAATGTCGCCTTCTAGCTCCCCGGATCTGAACCCCATGGACTACTATTTCTGTAGCATCTTGGAAGAAGAGTCCAATTAATGTGTACATACCATTTTTGACTCCTTCCAGGGTTCCATTATCGAGGCAATGGACAACGTGGATAAAGAGTTACTTGTCAAGGCATATGCCAGGTTCAGAACCAGATTAAAGGCTGTATTTGAAGTGGGTGTTGGTTGGTTTGAGTGATTGACTCTACGGATTTAACAAAAGCCGGACTTGATTGCCGATCCCTCTTACCTTTTTGAAATGATACCAGCACTTTGAATATAAAAAATAATGTTTTTTTGCGAGAAAATAGTTTTTTCTTGGACTTGTTGAAGAAGAATTTATATATCTATAGCAAATTAATGCAATAGTTTTTGGTTTCCTTAAATTCTCTACTGTTTCCTACAGCTATGCAAGGGAGTCAAAACGCAGAAGATATCACATATCATTTGTTGCAAAACATGCTTTAAAACTATGGGTTGACCGTTGTAGGCTTAATATTACATGTAGGTATACATGGACCAATACAGACTCTTGTGAACTTTGACATCTAAATAAACTATTTCAATTCAAACTTCAAAATATGGTTTTGACTGCAAATAAAATATGATATTTTTTACTATTTTGACTTCCTTGCAAGGAAGACGGTGGAAATTTTAGGGAAAGCGCAAGCACTATTTAATTAATTAGCTATATACTTGTATGTATAAATTATAGTCCCAAATAATCGGTCAAAATTGATGTTATATCCCTTAATACATTGTAGATCTTTATCGTATCACGCAACCTTTTCTCGAAAAAGAAACAGGAAGAAAGGCCCGAAATCCTCTGGTAGTTAGCCAAATTAGTCAATCAATCCAATTGCTATTTATCTTTTACACATACACTCCCAGACTATCACTTTCATATTATTAATTCCCCATTTTTAAAATGAATTACATATTATTAAAATCTACATAGAATTTTATTCGATACCGTATTATAATATTCTTTTGTAATATTTTATTAAAAGAGTAGTTATACATTAGTAGCTGTGTATTATACCCAAATCAAAAAACAATATGATGTGGACTGCAGTCACATTGACCTAAGTGGGCAATTGATATGACGCATTATAGACCATTAGTACTTGAGACCTATTCTTAAGATTAATTATATATATATATTTATCTACAATGATTTTACAATTTTATCCATTTATTTCTAAAAAGAATGTCATTATATATATACGAAATGTTAAATTTTCTGTTATTGATTTTAAAAAAATTAGATGTCAAAATTCGTTAATTCAATATTCTGTTGTAGTTTGATAAAAAAGGTATTTTCGAAAAGTCATTTTTGTGATCTATAAAGCTATTTGATTTGATTTTTTTTTTTTTTTTTCTACATTCTCTGTTTGTAAATTTATTTAGATTTTTCAATTTTAAAGTCATGTTGCTGAATTTCAAAAATTTAACAAAAGGAATGATATAAAAGAATATGAAACTGATCTTTCATTAACTACTTCTAATACACAAGATTAGAAACATTGCACTGAACTCCAACTCAAATCAAATAAGTATCAGACTTTAATCCTAAATTTTATTGCATTCCATAGAAAAGGAGCTGAACATCGATCATAAAACCGTTTTGAACCATTTTGATATTTTTGAAAATATCTTTGATGACGCGCCAGAAGCTCCTAAAGCACGGTTGGGAAGTTCTTCTGCATCCACTTTAAGGTTCGAACCTGTTACCACGTGACTACCAGCTGTTACTGTCTATGACACTGAAAATTTTGATGTCCTAGTTTTTTTACCAATAGGGACAAAGACTTCTACAAAGAGGTCATTATGAATTTGGATTCTCCTTAGCAACAAGTTATCGAACAAAATGAGGCATAATTAACTTAAATTAGATTATTGTAACCCTTCTTATAAAACCAGGGTCGGAAACCTATGGCACGCATGCCACTGCTAACGCGCAGAGGTACATTCACTGGTACGCACTACGCTGGACCAGTCTCAGAAAAAAACTCATACTAAAGTACGATATGCCAATCAAATTCGCTCCGTTTATGAAGAAAAGGGATACCTTTCTAATGTCCTAAGTTTAGACTAAACTGATATTTATTCATGAAAATGAAACGTTTATATAAGTTATTTACAGAATTAAAGAAAAGGAAAAAAAGAACTGCCACACTCCTCAATGCTCTGCACTCAACTCCAACCCCTTTCCCAGAGCCGCACGTGCATGTATAAATTTGACCCTACTACAACATAATCAAAACAAAGAACGTAGATCTAACATAATCAAAATCAATTAACCATAAGTAGATAACAGATTACAGAGCCTCCGGCAAAAAAAAAAGTTAGGGCATTTCTAACCCTTCCGGACGGCAGAATAGGGTTTTGTGTACGTCAAAGATAGCGCTGTGTGCACACTCTGCTGTGACAATGTTGTGTGACGAACTTCCAGTATTAAGAGGCACTTCGACACAAAACAAGAGAAAACTGTATAAAGACCCCACCCAAAGATCTGAGGTCGTTAAACGTGTCATGGCTAGATATAGCAAAAATCTATCTTTCTTAAACTATTTGTGTACATCCAAGGCCAGTTATAATCTGGACAGTTGCATTGCTAAGCAAGGGAAGGCGTTTACTGATGGGGAGTATATAAATGAGGCCTTTCTCAGCAGAGCATACACTCTTTTAGACGAATTGCCCAACAAAGATAGCATCACAACACAGATAAAGGGCAGGACAAGGTCGTCTCGAACTGTTCAGTGGCGCCACGATGACATGGCAGGTGATGTTAGAGTTTAACAAACGAAGGGACTATCCTAACTTTTTAGCCTAGCCCTAGAAGAGAGTGTTGACGTGAATGACATCCCTCAATTAGCTTCATGCCAAGATACAGTGACAGTACAACTATGAGAGAGGGGATCTGCTGTTTACAGTCCATGCCAGACACAACCAGGGGCGAGGACGTAGCTACGTTAATTACACGGAATTTTGAGGATAGGGGAGTTACTATGAGGAAGGTATTTTCTGTAACTACAGACGGCGCCCCTCCAATGGTTGGCAACCAGAAGGGAGCTTTAAAATTAATTAAATAAAAAGTTGGCACCCTGTCATGAACTGCCACTACACAACTCATCAAGAAAACCTGTTGCAGTGGCAAAGGTAATCAACATGCTATATTAACCTTCATGTACAGTTTAGATCCTGGGAGAAATTCACAGTGCACACACCGATCTCCCTCTACAATCGGCAGTGAGATGGCTGTGCTGTGGAATAGTTTTTGAGCACTTTGTAAGCTGCATTGGTACCATCAAGGTTCTTCTGGCAGAGAAAGGACAACATTATCCACGACTGGAGGATAAGTACTGGATTATGGAAGTTATATTTCTTGCAGACTTCACCAGACACCTTAACGAGCTCAATCTCAGACTGGAAGGGGCAGGAAAAGTTGTTTCCGGACATATTCGAAACGTGGAATGCTTTTGTCACCAAGCTTGCAGTATTCTAAGGAGACATTGCGCCCACCACTTTCCGCTACTTCCGATACGTAAGGAAGTGGTCCTCAAAAGACAACATCTGCACCTCTGAAATAGCCGAATACGTCCAATGTGTTCCTTCTTGATCAAGCCTGATAGATTTGATGGACAAGACCTGGACACAGCTCTGATCGATGCGTTGGATGTACAGGACGTGGAGATGCAGTTGATAGAGATGAAGAGCTCATCACTGTGTGAAGTTTGCAGAGCTCCAAAAACAATTGGAATTTATCTGTGTACAACAACGCGGAGCCTGCATCCTGCAATGCTAGTGGTCTCCTCCAGCTAAGTTAGGCTCTCTAAAGAACATTGCATTGGACATCCTCTCAATGTTTGGCTCAGCTTACTTGTGTGAACAGGAGATATCGCATATGATAATTGTGCTAAAAAAATATATATTGCCGATATTAATGACGTTAAAATGAGAAAAAAAAATTGGAGCAATGATTCTGATTTACTTCAGCGAAGATTTTTACTCTGTAAGTCATAGTTTTATCTTAAGTATTGATAGGAAATACCTTCCAAGAAATTATTATTTTAATTCAAGCCGTGCTCTCCTATTCAATGGAACTTTAACTATAGTAATAGATGGATTACAATGTAATGATATAATCATAAGAAAAAGCTTTAGATGAATATGTCCCGTTTATCCATTGCAATTTGTGGCTGCAATGGAACAATTAAGTTGTACAGATATGCAGAAATATGAAGGTTTTGGTGTTTCCATAGGAAGTAAAAAGCATTCGATTGATCTGTATGCAGATGACCTGATGACCTTACACTGACAGAAGAGGGAAATATTAAAAATAATAGAGAAATTACTCTCCTATTTCGATAAGCTTTGTCTATTTTCGTAGATGGTGCCCTGGTTTATTATTATTAATAATGATTGGAGGATGTAACGTAGTTGAACGCGTTAAGATTTTGGGAATATAATTGGGGAAAAATGGATCTTCTTTATCTAACTTTGTAGCTAAACTCTCAAGCCACAAGTGGTGTCAGACCTGGAGATGATTTAACATGAAAAAGAGAGTAGACCTATAAAACTCCAAATTATTTGTTCAAATGATTTATGTGGCCACAGCTCTACCACTTGGCAAGAGGTCTTAAGGAAGAGGAAGGGTGGTTGAATAGATAATTTGATAAAATATATGTCCATACCCTGAAGAGACCTCGGATCTCAACTAGGAGGAGGACTAGTAATTATCTCAAATATTTTACCAAAATTTAATGTAAAGATTTTTACGGAACTCACGTCCATACTTTAGTAGGAATTGAAGAGATTCATCACTGAGTCATCCGTCTAAAAGAGGTAAATGCTTGTTACGGAATATTCCAACAATGCAGAGGCATTGCAATGGACTGGGAAGCTGAACAAAAAATTATATGGAGTAAATCACTTATGTTTGATTCCAATAGTACAAAAGATGTCATCCGCCAAAATACAAACAAAAAGTAATTCTTAAATAACCTACAAACCAAACGAGAGAGCTGTAAACGATTACCATCAACCAGGACGTTCTTACATTTCATGATATGGGTCACAAATCGATTTTAGATAATGTAAGATTATACTACTCTCTGCAAAGATCAGCAAAGTGGCATCTTCCACTTACTCCTTGGTATCTTGAACTTTAATTGTGAAGTATTGAACTCTCTTGTTACGTGTCTTATCATTAAGGAATATATAAGGAGCATAGATCTTCCACAAACACGTTCTTAAAAGTTATTGGAATTTCACCTCACAATTTCAGATATTGACTAGATTGATTAGTTTTTGACTTTCTTTGTGGTTAAAGTTGATGATTCCATCACGAAAATATGCGGGTCTCTACAGGGAATTTCCGTATAGCTTATAGTAGCAAGTTTAAATTTAACCATAATGTACTTTCAAATTGATATAAATAACTCAAACTAGTATATTTACGGAGAAAAATCCTAAATTACACAAAAATTAACCTAAAATATAACACGAAAAGATAGTTGAAAACACAATCAATAAAATATTGATTTTTAGTTGTATCAGATTACAAATTTTGGTTAAAAAAATAATATAATTTATAGAATTAGTCATATTTACTGAAATTTAAAGTTTTGCATGTGCTAACACCATAAAATTTGTACCAATTTTACCCTTCAAAATAAAAAGTATACCGTCTGAACGGATTCATATTTAACTGAGTTGTTCTAATTGTAATTTGAGCACATACACTACACACTATATGTTTCGCTGGGTTTAAAATAGGATATATGATCCCTAACGTCAGAGCTCGAGTACGTTTATCTTCCATAGTCTGGTAGCAATAGTTTAGTAATGAAGGGTCCACAAATTTGGAGGGCAGAAATCGGTGAATTTTGCCTTGCACCAAGCTTGAGTTGTTATAAATTTATAGCTAGGTGCTGAGTTGTGTTGCCAACACTAGGCTCCTTCGGAGTATTTGGCATCCCACTAGGGCTTCACAACCTCTTTCATCAGCTCCTGGTACTCTTTGGCTTCGATTTCAAAGGCCACTCGGGTCAAGAAGTCTTCAATGACAATCTTAGTAATCTGTAAGTAGCCCTGGCCCAAGGTAACACTTTACCGTTCAAGTATTGACAGTACGTCTCGGAGTTAAGCCTCTCGTGGTCCTTCAAGAAGATCAGATCACATTTCTGACCGTCGTACGCAACAACGGCCAGGATTTGGAGGTTGGCGAAGTGCCGTTCCTTACCCTCATATACCACGTCATCATCCCTGGCACTGATAGACTCTGCCGGATAAAATATAGTGTCGTTGGCCACCATCTCGCCTAGGCTGAAAGGTGTTTCATCACAGAACAAAAAGACGACATCGGCTGGCTTTTTCTTAAGCTTGTTGAGAAGAATCTTCGACCTTGCGAGGCGTTTTTCCTTGTTTACAGGCTTGAGGGGTTGACGAGGGGTTCTCTTGTAGACCTTAAGGCCAAGATCTTTCTTAACTAAACGGTCCATGGTCCTTCTGCTGACGTTGAACTCCCTGGAGAGGCTGCTGACTGTAACCTTGCCTCTCTTGTCCTCGACCGACTTTTTCACGGCAGCAACCATTTGGCCCGGCCTTTGTGGCCTTGACTTAGATCTTGTGGTCGCCTCAGGAGTCTCTTTGGCTACCACGGTGTGAACGTTGGTGCGACTGCAGTTCAGAACCCTGGCAATTTCAGTGGGAATTTTTTCCCGCGCGGAAAGTTCCAAAATTGCGACTCGACGTCTCTCCATATTATCAGCTGTTGTTTCACTGTTGTTATTTAGATTTTGCTGGAGTTTTGTTCCCAACTAGTCAATACCCTTTCCTCGAAGTATACACTGGTTTCAACACAATAAAATCACGAATATGTGCATGGCGTAAAATTTATAGGGGTGTTCAGTTTTAGATGTGCACACCTGTGTTTAATAAAATTGAAAAAAAATGTAAAATTAACAACTTTAAAAATTTGCCATAAAAATGGCACAAAATAAAAATATGGTGAAGTGAAAACGGCTTGTAAAATTTTCCAATTTTTGAGTCCTCACTCTCTTTCTACGAGTATTAAATAAACTGGGGTTCCTCTTTTTTTTCTTGATTTTTGGTCAAGATTGTTTTTATGTTCAC